>NC_056734.1:421957895-422137895 GCF_019279795.1 Protopterus annectens | reverse complement strand
AGCAGTGCTGTAGCTGTTTAGCGAGTGTAAAATAAAAAATAAAAAATAAATAAACAAGCATGCATGTGTTTATGTCTGTGTGTGAGAGTGTATGCATGTATGAGAGTAAGAGAGAGAGAGAGAGAGAGAGAGATCGATTGAGCTATTTTACACTCACTTATCAGTGCTTTTCCTGTTTAGCAAGTCTAAAAAATAAACGAAACAGGAAAAAAGTGTGTGTGCGTGTGTGCGTGTGTGTGCGTGTGTCTGTGTGTCTGTGTGTCTGTGTGTCTGTGTGTGAGTGATCAAGCTTTCCTCTGGCAGCAGCATCAGTTAAGAGATTTCCGTAGCTCTCGACCATACCTCTCAACCTCTTAGCACAAGAAATCTGGACAGAGATACAAATAACAGGGGAACAAAGGACCGAAATTAGAGACAGATTTTAAATATTGCTCTTATAAATTTAGAAGCTAGCTAGAATGTCAGGGTTTACATTAACATGCATTTTCTGTAGCAGAGGTGTGTCTGTGTGTGTATGAGAGAGAGAGAGAGACGGCGAGTGAGAGAGATGACTATTGGCAGCAGCAGCGGTAAAGAGGTTTGCATACCGCTGGACCTTTCAGCTGAAGAAATCTGGATAAAGCCTAAAAGAAAGATGGAGCAAAGGCTCTAAAATAGAAATAGGTTTTAATTATTGCTAGTATAGAATTAAGTTCTTCATGTAAAGGATTTGTGTTAGCATGAATTTTCTGAAGGTAATACAAGTGTGAAACTTAAATGTATGGCATTCTTTAGTCAGTTCAATGTGCAATGACTGCCAACAAATCAAACAATTTAGGAGTAAGGGACCAAAAAAATGAAGTAAATATCTGGTTATTTTTTAAGTGTTATATTTTGGATGTAAAATGCTTCCTCCAGCACCATTAACATGTACTACAGCAAGTTTGAGACATTAAGCAAAGGAACTATTTTACATAAGAAATATATTAATAAAGATAGTAATAAAAAAATATGTAAGTAAAACACATCAATTTTATAGAGACCCCATTCTTTAAGAGTAATAACGCCCTCCAGGGTGTGTGTTAATGTATAATTAACTCCCTTCCAGAGCTGCAGAGGCCCAACACCACCTGGGCAGGCTTTAACTACACTTTAACGCACACCCTGTTGGGCATTATTGCTTGCATACACTGCGTATAAATAAGGAAGTAGTGTGTGTGTGTGTCTTATTGTGGGGGGGCATATCTTATTTAAAAGTACATGATACTGATGATGTCAAAGGTCGCACGCTCATAGCTACACCAAACTTTACAAGCAGTTGCTCTTATTAGAAATGCTTTGAAATCCTTTAATACTGTTCTAATAGAGAAGGTGTCAAGGCCAAACAATTTTTCCATCCTTGTTGGAATCCAGCACTTGTTCACAAGCTGCTACTATGAAATACTTTGTTCACTTGTGGGCTCTCCTGATTTTATAATATTCTTTTTTATGAAGATGTAACATAATATAAATTAATACAGTAAGGTGATTCACATGGAAAACTAGAGAATAAAAAAGTAAATTGAAAATAAATCACTTTTTTACCTCTGTTAACAAAAAAAAATCACAAAATAACATATATAATAACCCACATCTCCCAGGAAACAGTCTTATTACCGTTAAGCTCTATATATTAATGAAATTAAATGATTCCCATAATCATACTGTATAAAACTCCAACAGTAAAATACATAATTGCACAGTATGAATGCACGATTAATAGCATTCTAAATGTCGTATTTTCATTTTTACTGTAAATGTAAAACTACTGTAAAATGATCAAGTCATGATTTCACAGTACCAGCAAAGTGAAAATGGATGATTTTACAGTAGCAAAGTGCAACAGGATATTATATTACACTTTTACAGAATGTGCAGAAAGGTAGTATGAAATCATACTCTACTTATGCAGAAAATGAAAACTGTTGCTTGGTATCAAACTGCTGCAGTTTTACTGTTACTTTATTCTGGACAGCAAGGAAACATGGTGATGTTTAGTTGACAGAATAAAGGATGAAAACAATAAAATACTCTGATGGCAGGACTAAAAAAATTGTAAAGATGTATTGCATTTTCTGTACCTTTAAATAGTTGTGTAGCCAAGACTACTCAAAGAGGCAAAGTATACAAGAAGCATTAAATTCAGTTCAGGCATTTACTAGTCTTGATGCGGGACCATAATAGCTGAATGAAACTGTGACTGTGTTGTAAGTTTTCCTTTGACGTAGTTAATAGACTTGCACTGCAGCATTTCCTCAAGGGTAATAACTTATAAAATATGAAAAGTTATATTAAACAGATGAATTGTAGTTTAATGGCTTGGATTGCAATGTTGTAGCCAATCAACTAACAAAAACATTGTTTTATGAGTGTGTAAAATGCCAGCTAAAGGAACATGTGGTGTGTTAGGTTATATCGCTTGTGCAGTTATTTTCTTAATACTGAAGCATGTGGTATCCAAACCCTGCAGCACATCAGAGAAGAGGATGTAACAGGATGCTAACATAGCTGGTAAAATGAGACATCTTGTGTTTGTTATTTTATGTTCCTGGTACTCAGAAAGGTTTACTACTTTGCCATATTTTCACTGCAGCGATTAAAGTTGGATTCTAAGAAAAGGAGTCTGCTGTGCCCACAAGTGAAAGCAGTGAGGGGAACTGGAATGCCTCAGAATGGTCAGCCATTCCATATATGCGGAAGCTGTTGATAGCAGTGTATGTGCTATAATGAGAACAGTGCTGACATTCCCCAATCAATGGACCAGAACAAAGCTTAGTGAACAGTGTGTAGTGATGTCTGATACCAGCAAATAGCTCAGACGAGTAGCTCCGGGCAGGATTTCAGCAGAAATAACTGGTGGCAAGGCAAGATCATGGGGATGAACCTTTGAACTTCAGATAAGGATGCTGAACTGCTTTCAGAAAAATGGTTGCATATATTCATGTCCCAGTTTTCCATTAACCTCAGGATGCCACTGTGTTCCTAGATGGAAATGAAGCCTTTCAAAGTACATTTAACAGGAACACCTTCTGATATTAATGACTTTTTTTGTAGATTTTGTTTGGATGGATGTCAGGAATGTTAGTCCTTTCCAATTCCCTGAGCACTTCTGTATATTTACTTTGCCATGTTTTAAAACCAAACAAGTATGCCAAGGTCACAATTCCAGCAGGCTCTCTTATACTTGCTCTGATGTCAAAGAACTACTTTCTCTCATATGTTATTCCTCTTACTGTCTTAAGCCAGTGAATGGCCACAGATTTTAGGTGTGATCCATGAAAGGAGACTAAAAACTTATGCAACAACATTTTCACGTTGACATATTAGTTGTCCACCTAGATGTCATTTGATCATATAAATTATAGGTGCTAATGGACGGCAGTGATAAAAAAACAGTGGCTGTTGCTGCAGCCAAACTCCAGCAATTACAAGGAAACCAGTTCTCAGATGCACATATAAAAGATATAAATGACTACCTAGACCTGTACACTTAAACACCACTCCTTAATCTTCTCGATCTTCCAAATGCAAACTCAGAATTATATAGCCATTTCCAAATTGACTTATATATAGGAAGTGCAGTTTCTTAAGTAGCTTTTAAAAGTCCTTTCAGTTTAGTCAACTTTAAAAGAATATGCAACAGTTATCACTGAGTGGATAACTCTCCCTCGGTCAGACAGATAGTATGATAACTAATGTTATTTACAGTTTAGGCATTATTTCATCAGTGAATATCTGATAAAGTTGTATACATATATAAGCTACTACAGCCTACGAACCTGTAACACACTTCGTACCATCTTTAATTTGCTACAGTTTTAGGAAGATATTTTATTTATTTCTTCTTTTCCTTTAAGATGAAAAATTCCAAGAAGGATTTTTTTTCTGGTCAAAGTTTATAGTGGTGATTGCGTTGTATTTTGATGTCATAATCTCATGCTGGCATATATTTTGCTGAGAAATTACCTGTAGCAGTGTGGTGCTGCTGCATTCCCATGGCCTTCCTTCTTTGATAAGGACTTATGTATGCAAAACCATGTAGTAACACAGACTAATAACATAACCTAGATTCTGCATGCACAGTGCAGCCTATCATGGTCATATTAGTATTGTGTGTGTGTGTGTGTGTGTGTGTGTGTCTGTGTGTCTGTGTGTCTATATGTGTCTGTGTGGTTTATGTCAGAATTCAAAATGATGAGTACTTTTTTGTCGTGTGTCTTTTTCAACAGTGTCCATTAATTTTCATTTTGGTTGTTATAGTTGTTGTACATGTAGTACATCTGCTTTGTCTTTTTATGTCATGGTATTGGCTAGTGCAGTAGTTTTTGCAAGCTGTGTTTGTGTTCTGCTGTTATAATATGTTAGCTGTTAGAACAAGTGCTTTTGTCTTGATTGTTTTCTGTGTTTGTGTTTTTGGATTCACTTAACTTTTACTTTTAATAATGTCTCTCAGCAGCCTTCACAAATGTAACTGCAGTTTTCAGAGAGATTTTTTAAACAATGTACAGGCAGTCCCCGGGTTACAGACATCCGACATGTTGACAACCCATAGATATGAACGGGCTGCCACAGTGTCGGAAATAACGTGAAAATAAGTACAAATCCTTAAAGTTGCTCAAATCTTACCTTCAAAATGAAAAATTATGTTTTACTTTTCTTTTCCGCATTTTCCCCATTTGTGAAGCTGCTCGCACATCTTGTTAGAGCAGTTACTTCCACCTTCATGGAGAAAAGAGATCCAATTGGTTAATAGATTGCTGTGTTGGTGATCTGATTGGTCAAGACCACTGTGTTGTATAGTACAGTATTCAAGCAGTTACTGTACTGTACAGTAGAAAGAGCAAATTACATTGTGGCTCACTAGGGTCTAGGTGACAGTAGGAGGTCTGGCAGAGGTCTGAAAGTTCAGGAAAGAGTGGCAAACATTTGTTGGTGCTGTCTGTAGTACAGAAATGTGAAGTGAAGCATAAAAAGAGGTAAGTTTAACCTATTTTTTTGTATGGAATGTTCAACTGTACTGTACAGTACTGTACTGCATTTTTATATACTATTATTTGTATAAAACAAGGGAATGTCTGGAAAATACTCCACTGAGTCATCTGAATTTAAATATTAATTAGGTGTAAACCGTGGTAGTATTGACCAATCAGACGTGAGAAGTGTCTGGCTGCAGGCTCCAGTACTGTACTGTATGTGTATCCTGTGGAGTTCCACTTTAGTACTGTACTGCAGCCAGACACTTTTGTGAACTTCCGCATTTGTGACATCATAACCCATGTCTCCAAAATGTAAGTCTGATGCATGTGCTAGTGATGTGCCAAATTAAAGGAAAGCAGTCACCCTGGAAAATAAAGTGGACATAATAAAGAGATGCAAGAGAGATGAAGCACCATCTACCATTGGAAAGGCAGTAGGCTATAGCTGGTCAATGATTGGAACAATTTTAAAAGACAAAACAAGAATAATGTGTCATGTGAAAGACCATAGCCCGATGAAAGCTATGGTTATTACAAAGCAATGCGGTGGTTTAATTCTTGATAAGGAAAGGCTATTGCTAATTTGGATCAAAGACCATAATCAGAGGAATACCCCTATTAGCCTTTCATTAGTGCAAGAAAAGGCTTGAAGCCTTTTCAATGATTTAAAAGCTGCTCGAGCAGCAAGTGCAGGCGGGTGTGGCGAAGAATTTTTTGTGAGTAGCGGCTGGTTCCATCGCTTTAAAATGAGGGTTAGTTTAAATAATATTAAAGCTCAAGGTGAAGCAGCAAGTGCCGATGTAAGTGCTGCAAGGGATTTTCCTAAAATTTTGGAAAAAAATTAATGAAGAGGGAGGTTATTTGCCAGACCAGATATTTAACGTAGACGGGACTAGCTTATTTTTGAAGAAAATGTCTGAAAGGACTTACATTTCAAAAGGGGGGAAAAAGTGCAGCAGGGCAGAAAGCAGCAAAAGACAGGCTAACGTAATTGTTTGGGGGTAACACTGCTGGTGAGTTTAAGTTGAAGCCCTTGCTTGTGTAACACCCCTTAAATCTGGAGGTAGTACAATGTGTCATTAAGGCGTCTCTTACTGTTATTTGGAAGGCAAATGCAAAGACTTAGGTTACAATTGCTGTCTTTGAAGATTGGTTCTTTAATCATTTTGTTCCTGCTGTTCAAAGGTATTGCTTACCAAAAACATTCCTTTCAAAATTCTCCTTCTACTTGACAGTGCACCTAGACATCCAAACAGTTTAAATGACTTATACTCCAATGTAAAGGTCGTATTTTTAACCCCCAATACCACATCGCTACTTCAGCCAATGGATCAGGGAGTAATAGCCTTATTTAAGGCCTGTCTATGTCTGACTTTCTCACAAGCAGTCAGGGCTTCCCAAGATAATGCAGTGACCTTAAGAGAGTTCTGGAAGAATTATGACATCTATGATGTCATCAAAAATATCGCTGATTCTTGGGATGAAGTAAAGCAGTCAAATATGAAAAGAGTTTGGAACAAATTGTGCCCACAGTTTGCACCTTTTTACAGACTTCTACAGATGATGACATTGCTGAAGACAGGCAAGCAGTGGCTGATATTAGTAATCAACTGCAGTTAGACATCACTGACATGGATGCCATAGAGTTACTTGACTCCCATGACAAAGAACTGACCAATGAAGACCTTATGGAACTGGAGCAGCAGATGATAGCATTTGAGGAAGAAAACTAGAAACTCCAAAATAAAAAAAGTTTTCGACAAAAGATTTAGCTAAAGCCTTTCATCTCATTGAAGCAGGAATGGCAAAGTTAGAGGAGCAAGATCCTAATACAGAGATGTTCACCCAGGTTTACCGTACAGTTACTGAGGGCCTCAGCTGCTATAAGGCCATTTATGACGAGGAATAGAAAAGCGCTGTACAAACCTCCCTTGATGCCTACTTCGAGAAATTGACTCCAATAGTAAACGCCCTCTCTCCAGCAGCAGAATCAAACCCTGATTCCGCACCAGCAGGACCATTCTCTCCAACAATAAGTCCATCATTTTCTGCATCGTTCAATTAATAAAGTTATTGTAATGTTTACTCACAAACGAGTGTTAACCTTTACAGTAACTGTTATCCTTTTTCTTTTTTTCATATTTGAACTGTTTTAAGAACTGTTTCTTTAATGTTTTTTACAGTACGTGCAGTACTGTAGTGTAGTGTATGAACATAGTTACTGTAGTGTTATTACACTGTACTTACAGTATAATTAGTATTGTTATTACTACAGTATACAGTATTGTATGTTCAAGATTTTTTTTATTTGGAAGTGTTTCTAAAGTGCTTTATATGCAAAGAAAAGTAAAATAAATACTAGACTGAGGCAAACATTTGACTAAGTGACATTTAATAAGAAATATATGTACAAATTTGACTTAAGGGCAGACTAAAAAAATCGATCTCGTCCTTAACCTGGGGACTTCCTGTATACCAGGAAATTGTCATTATATTGTCTTCTGCCCCTGTTACTTCCAAGTCATCTTCACTGGTAAATATCTGGCTGACCTGTTATGTCACCATTTATTTCTTAGAGTCATTTGCTAACATTGTACCTTCATTATAGCTTTGTTGCAGATATTTCTACCAGTTTCCTTGCCAGTCTTTGTTTTCTTGCCTACCAATTTTGTGTTCATTTTATTTGCCACAGGATTTGAAAGGTATTGCTTCAGTGATCTGCTCTCTGTGGACTGTAATATCCATAGGAATTTTTTTTTATTTGTTTAGAAAGCAGTACTAACTACATTTAGCATCAGACTGTTTTTGGGAGGTTGGCATAATGGTTAAGGTGTTTACCTCATAGACACAAGATGCAGGGTTTGATTCTAACATGGGATAATTGGCTTGGTGTAAAATGCCCCACAAGGGCAGTTAGCCTAGTACTAACCTATGAACCTAACTGTTGCTGCCCTTTTTCAAGCGTATCCTTATATTTTCTTATATTTACTAGGTTTATATCTTAGTCAGACATGGCTACCTGTTGTTATTGCAAAGCCCAAAATGTGGGTTCCCATTAATTATAAAACTGAGCGTTTTGAAACTTTTTAGGGGGAATATGCTCCCTTGTAGTCACCCGTGGAGGCTTTACCACAACAAACACTACTACTACTACTTCTGTATAAACTGCCTCTGAAATCACATCTGATGGAGAGTTTAAAAAAAGTCAGTTTCACATGTTACTGCGAATTGACATTTTGGGGTCTGAAATAACAATCACATTTCCCATCAAACATCAAAACAGCAGTACTCTTACTGACTATTCCTTATTCAGAGTTTTGTGGTTACCTCACAAGGTAGACTGCCTCTGATCGGGCTTGCTGCTCAGAACAATACTGTCAGCAAACGTGTAAGACACCAACTTGGCTTTACTTGGAATTTTCAGGTTGGATTCTCAGCAAAGTATGACAGGAGTATTGGCCTCCTAACTCAGATTGTCCCACATTTTATTAGCTCTATAGAGATGAAAACTTCTCCTCAGGGCAGCAGATTTTTTATATTATTTATCCTTTATTGACTGGGTTAATCCAACTAGGCTAGTAGCCTCTTTTCAGGGGTGAGACCTGAGGTGGTATTTATACTACTAGGGGAAATTTCGCCAGAGCATTGGGAAATTCTCCTACTCTTTTTGACGGGTGCCACAGGATCTTTTATATCCACCTGAGATACCACCAACTCAAGTAGATGGGACCTCGGTTTAACATCTCATCTGACTAAATGGATCACTAATTTGTGCAGTCTTGGTGGTTGTGAATATGTACATAATTTGTATTGTTTTCCTGTGGAAGGAAGCATTCTGGAGAAATTGACAACATCTCAGTTTAGCTGGACATGGGCAGGTGGTAGCAGTCAGAAAGAGGTCACTATAATGCGATGCTGAGAATTACAAATTGTAAACAAAGACTTACGTAAACCCTTTAATAGGTCACTTTGAATGCTTTCCTGTCATACAGAAAAACATTTCTTCAGATGATTAGCTTTTAAAAGTTATTGTCATTTCTGGAATATCTTTTTTGTCATCATTCTTTTGCATACTAGTTGCCATTTTTGGCACAAGCTCCTCATAAATAATAAAAGATGATTCTTTTATACAGTAAGCGAAGACTGAAAAAAAAACGAAGACCTGCTTAGAGAGCTGGTAAACACAGCAGAAATTGTTATCAGAACAGTGGTAGCTGTATAGTGTTGTATCATAGTGTATTCATTTCCAGCCGAAGTAGAGCAAACAGTATAAGTGGGTGTGCAATATACATACCTGCACTAAAAAATAAACTATCGATTAAAAAAATTTTGAAGAAATATAAATATTTAAGACATATAACGTTAGCAGGAACTGCAGCCTTTTTATTTGACAGCTCATTGGTAAGATGCATAATAAGGTGAAGCCATCCTCTCCATCTTACTAACGCATGCTAATAATAAATAACCCCTATCCTAACCCTGCCCCTAACCTTACAGCTTTCCGTAAAAATCCTTTCTATAATACTACCAGCGTTCATAGAAATTATGTCTGCATTTAGTAGTAGTAGTGTTTTTTTTGACTGATGAGAGAAGTAAACCATTTTGTTTGCATTATTTTGATTAGTTGCTAACTTGCTCCTGCAAATTTAGTAAGATGTGTCAACCACCAATATTTGATTACTTTGCATTCATTAGTCCAGTCAACTTTTTGACATATACTCATATTATTTATAAAATATATATTGTAAATTTATGCATACTTTTGGTACCAAGAAAGTCCATCTGGATAGTCTCAATTTCAGTATAGTTCCAGGGTTTTGGGTTCTTCAAGGCTGCTTCTATATGCATCTGCATGCTAAGTTCCACTCTTGCTACTTTGAAAGTGTTCCATGTTAGGCTTTTCTCAGTTTGATTTATGCTATACAACTCTAAACACATCGGGTCGTAACGTTCATTTTCTGTTTTGTCTCCATTTTGTGTGACCTGACTTTACTTCGTCACTCTACCATATTATATACAGATGCTGATTTACATTTAGGTTCATAGGTTGGTACTAGGCTATCTGCCCAAAGGCCAGAATGTGTTGGCTTTTGCTGCCCCCTTAGATTAGTTCTCTGTGCCTCTGTCCAGCAGAGCCACTGAAGTGATCCGCGAGGTAAACTTTCTGTTTCCCATCCATTAGTCAAGGTTTCTCTTGAAGAGGGTTAGCGAGGAGCTCTACTTAATGTAG
Source organism: Protopterus annectens (assembly GCF_019279795.1). Classification (NCBI taxonomy): domain Eukaryota; kingdom Metazoa; phylum Chordata; order Ceratodontiformes; family Protopteridae; genus Protopterus; species Protopterus annectens. The sequence goes on along the minus strand of NC_056734.1, from coordinate 422,127,671 downwards.
ATTGGAATCTTGTTCCAAAGCATGGGATGTCTCTAGGACAGGAATCTATCCCTCCAGCACTTCTTATTTATTGTTGTGGTGAGGTTTAGATCCCTAGAGTGTGTGGCTCGAGGGGATAAGGTTTTTTTTTAGGTGGAGCATGTCCATCAATTCTGGGTTGGACATGGCCTCGTATATCAGGCAGAGATCACCTCTGAGTAGGTGGTATGCAACCGAGTACAACTGGAGTTTCTTCAGTCAAGCTGCATAGGGCATCTGTTTGAGGCCAGTGATCCTCTTGGTGAGGTACTTCTGTGGTCTTTCCAGCTGTTGCAGGTGTCTTGTAAGGTACATCCCAAATGGGGCATTGTACTCTATGATGGGTCTGATGAGTGATGAGTAGAGGGGCACAATGATCTCTTTTGATCTGGATGCAAACCCGTTTGCAATTAGGTGGGCCACGTAGAAGGATGTTCTAACCACTTTGGCAATGTGATTATCAAAGGTGAGATTACTATCTACTTGGGTCCCCAGATCCCTTATTATGTCTTCCATATTTAGGGGACAACCACCTATGTGGTAGTTTGTGGGTACTTTGTTTTTTCCAAAGGGGATGACTATGCACTTTTTGGCATTTAGCTTGAGGCCATGATTTTGTCACCAAGTATCTGTCTCAGTGAGACCCTTTTGGAGGATGTCTGTGTCAGCCGGAGAGTCAGTTATAGCCCCTAGTTTGCAGTCGTCTGTGAACTTGGTCAGCCATAGTCCTCCTGTGCTTGCCTGTACCTCTGAGAAGTATATGCTGAACAGTAGGGGTCCCAGGACTGAGCATTGGGGAACACCACTTGTAACCGGTTTAGAGTCAGACCTAGCTCCTGCAACTCTCACCATGTGGGTTCTGTCCGTGAGCCAGTTGGCTACCCATCTTGTGATGTAGGTTTTTATGTTCAGGCTGGTGAGCTTGTCTATAATACCAGAATGGGGAATGATGTTGAAGGCCTTAGCGAGGTCTAGATAGGCTGTGTGTACCACTTTTCCCTCGTCTATAGTTTTGGTAACTGTCTCAAAGAAGTCCACCAGGTTTAGAAGGCATGAGCTGCCCTTAACACAGCCAAACTGGGTAGGGTCCAGTGTTTGGAGGTTCCCAATGTCTCTGTTAATGAGTTCCATGATGATGCACTCCATAGCCTTGCAGACCAAGCTAGTCAGGCTTATAGGGTGATAGTTCTTGGGGTCTGTTGTGGCTCCACCTTTGTGAAGCAGAATAACCGTTGCTGTGCGCCACTCTATGGGTATGCAGCCTGTGGTGAGGCTGAGTTTGAACAGTGTGTTTAGGTGAGGGGTTAGTTCGTCTTTGAGCTTGTGTAGGACACAGCCTGGGACACCGTCCGGTCCCATTGATGCTGTATTTTTGGCTTTGGAGAGGGCTGTTTTAACCTGAGTGTCTGTGATTTCAGGGACTCTACATTCTTCTGGTATGGTTATTGGCCCTTTTGGGGGAGAGAGGGGGGTGAAGTTTGCACTGAACCTGTCTGCCAGGATGTTGGCGATATCGATCTGTTCATTGTATTTTGTGCCATTCTGCACTAAGTCCGAGCAGATCTGAGCATTGCCACTTAGATTCTTGGCATAGCTAAAGAATGCCTTGTGGATGTTCTTCGTCTTCCCTTGCTGCAGTCCTGACTATTGGGGTATAGTCCGCGTCCCAGTCGGCCCGAATACCAGAGTATAAGGCTGACGTCGGTCATGGCGCCTTAGACTGACGTCAGTACGTCAGGGTACTAATGCGCATGACCGACGTCATTTCCTCAGTCTTTTTTGCCGCATGGTCCGATGCAGAAGCAATTTTGCGAGTGCAGGTTGGCGTTCTGAGATATTCAAACCGGAGTTTCAGACCGAAAACAGAGTTGGCTAAGTAACCCGTTAGAACATTTTGGTTTTTCTTGCCTCAGTATTTAACCGGATGTCAGAAAAGTGAATAACTGTATTTCTTGTGGGAAGCAGATACCGCATAGGGATTATCATACATTGTGTATACCTTGTTTAGGGCCTGAGCACGACGTTGTTGGTTGCCGCTCTTGTGCTAGATTTAACAAGCGCACTATTAAGAGGAGGCTTGATTGTGCTAGGTTAGTGTTTGGGAAGCGTTGCAATTATAATATGCCGCCGGATGCTCCGACGCCTGCTTCATCCAAGAAGCGCAAGGACAAAACAGTGAAGCCTAGGGGGGAGGAGCCGACAGACCCGGACGGCGGTCCTTTAGAAGGCTCAGGGGAGCCAGAGGTTTTGCCAGGAGTCTCTATGGAGTCTCAGGCAGATACTTTACTGTTACAGGATGTGCCCTCTCAGGAGGTAGGCCAGGCTGAGGGGCTTCTCAGGTAACTGTTCTTCCCTCTCTTCCCAAGGTAGTTAGGGCCTCTCCTTCTGTTGCCAAAGCTTCTTTTAGAGGTAGGCCAAGTTCAGCTTCTGTGGGGCTTCTCCTAGCATTTCGGGCTCTGTGCCTAAGAAACATATGCTTAAAATGGCAGAAGATTTGATTACTCTGATTAGAGGTTCTATGCCCCACCTGATAAGAGGCCTAGGGTGGAACAGGAGTTTGATAGTTTTGAACAGTGTTCACAGGCTTCAGAGTCTTCTGTGGAAGACTTGCAAGAGTTTCCTACTTATTCTGATTCTGATGTGGATGATTCCACTCCTTCAGCTTCTCCTCCTGAGGATTTTTCATTTTCAGAGACTCTTCACTCCATGAGGGAGCACTTTAAATGGGAAGGCCAAGATTACTCTGACTCCAGAAAAGGCTTAGGAATTCTTGTTTTGCCCCAGCATAGGCCCTTAGCTATTCCTCCTGTGTTGAATGTGGTGGAGGATGTTTTTGCAGAGGCTTCTCTGAACCCTGACTCCTTGCCTCCTGCTCCTGTTAAGCCTGATAGGTATTATAGGGTGCCCGACGCTCATAAGTATTTGTTTAAGAGTCCCAGGGCGGACCCAGAAACTGTTTCTCAGGGGCCTAAAGGTGTTAAAGCTTCTGTGGTTAAAAATCCTGTACCTCTGATAAAGAGGCAAGGGCTTTGGATAGGTGGGGTAAGAAAGTATACTTCTTCCACTCTAGCCATGAGGGCGTTGAATTGTCAGTTTCATATGCTGAAATATCAAAATTATCTCCTTTCACAATTGAAATCTAAGGTGGATGCTTTGGGAAGGTATTGAGTGTAAAGAATTGCTGGATTTGGTTCATGTGTCTGAACAAGTGGGTAAGCATTCTTTGCAGTGTGGTTTTGATGCTGTTCAGGCCTCCTCGAGGGTGGCTGCTACTAGTTCTGTTCTTCGCAGACATGCCTGGTTGAAGGATCAGAATTTAGCTGAGCATGTTAAGACTAGGATTTTGGATGCTCCTTTACAGTCCGATGTGTTGTTTGGACCGCCTGTGGAAGCAGTTTTAAAGAAAATGGAGGACAAAGCTAAGTCTATGCAGACTGTTAAAGATTTTGCAGGTGCAGCCTCCAAGTTTAGTAGAAATTGGCCTGCTAAGGGGTGGACATATCCTGCTTATGGTTCCCAGTCTAGGGGTAGGTCTAGACGTGGTAGGGGCAGGGCTCAAGGTTCTTTAGGCCTAGATCAGACAGTTCACCTGCTCAGACTTCTGGTGAGGGCAGGGGTCAGTCCTTTCATAAGCAGAACCAATGACCTGCCTTTTCAGCTGCCAGTGGACTCGCCTGGCAGCTCCTTTGGGAGGAAGATTGTCTCTTTTCAAAGAAAATTGGGATTTAATCACTCAAGACAGATGGGTGCTGGATATTATTCATCACGGTTACAGATTTTATTTCCACACAATGCCCCTTTCAAAGGCATGCCAGATGTTCCTCCTCCACAAAGAAAAGAGGCTCACAAGCAAGTTTCTCAGTTACTCCAGATAGGGGCCATTCAGCCAGTCCCTGTATCAGAAAGGGCTTGGATTTTATTCTCGCCTGTTCCTAGTACCAAAGAAGGGGAACACGTGGAGACCAATTCTGGATTTATCTATCCTCAACACTTATCTGGACATTCCCAAGTTCAAGATGTTGACGTTACAGCAACTGTTACCTCTGCTGGGCAAGGATCACTGGATGGTAACTTTGGATCTCAAGGAAGCTTACCTTCATGTGCCTATAAGGCTAAGTTGCAGAAAGTATCTGCGGTTTCGAACTGGAGATTTTCATTATCAGTTCTCTGCATTGCCCTTTGGCTTATCTACTGCAGAGTATTCACAAAGGTTCTGGCTCCAGTGATAGCTTACTTCAGGCTTCAAGGCATTCAAATCTATCCTTACTTGGACGACTGCCTGATTCTGGCTCAAGAAAAGGAACACCTTCTACAGCATCTGGAATATGTCATAGCAGTGCTAAGATGCCTAGGGTATTCTGTGAACGAAATAAAGTCCAGTCTAGTACCCTCTCAAGACATGTGCTTTCTGGGTGTGAGACTGAATACAGCAGCTCAGATGGCCTTTTAACCCCGGACAAACAAAAGAGTCTGTCACTTTACTTCCATCAACTATCTCATCAGTCCGTGCTGACTGCAAGGACAGTCCTTCAAGCATTAGGGTTCATGGCATCTTGTATTCTGGTGCTTCCCAATGCCAAACTGCATATGAGGAAGCTGCAATGGTATCTCAAAATGTATGGACACAGCACTGCCAAGATTTGGACACTGTCATTCAAATAATACCTTGCCTTCAAAAGGAATTCTTGTGGTGGGCTCAGGAATGTCACCTAAACAAGGGACTCTCTGTGACCCGGCCAGAGGCGAGTCAGATTTTAACGACAGATGCCTCGGACACTGCTTGGGGAGCTCATCTAAATGGAAAGTGGATACAAGACAAGTGGCCTGCCAGACTACAGCATCTACATATCAACATGAAGGAGATGTTAGCAGTCCAGTTTGCATTGATGGCGTTCAAGGAGTTACTTCTTCCAGGGCAGGTGTTGATTCTGACAGACAACACAACTGTCATGTGGTACATCAACAAGCAAGGGGAACACATTCTTATCCTCTATGCAGGCAAGCAATGATTTTATGGGAGACTGCGTTAAGCCTGCAACTGACTCTTCAGGCAAGGTTTCTGCCAGGAGCACAGAACTCCCTAGCAGATGTATTAAGCAGACAAATCATGGATCCCCACGAGTGGAAACTGGATCTTCATGTATTTCAGAAATTGACAGTGTCATGGGGAACTCCAGACATAGATCTGTTCGCTTCTCCACTAAACCACCAGCTGCCAAAGTATTGCACAAAGGGGTTTCATCACACAGCTTGGAAAGTGGATGCTCTGTCTTTCAGTTGGAAAAACCTTCATGTCTATGCCTTTCCACCTCTACCTCTTCTTCCAAAGGTATTACTAAAGGTCAGACAAGACAGGCCAAGGATGATTTTGATAGCTCCAGATTGGCCTCGGCAACACTGGTACCCACTTCTAAGGAGTCTTGTAAAGAAGCCTCCATGGCCTTTACCTCTGATTCCTCATCTGTTATCTCAGAAGGACGGTCATCTGCTCAATGTCAAGCTTCAATCTCTTCATCTCACAGCTTGGCATATTCTGTGTTGAAGCACGGTAGGTCTCAGCTTCCTCAACAAGTTTTAAATGTGATTATGGAAGCTAGAAGGCCTAGTACTAGGAGAGTGTCAGAAAAATGGAAGAGATTTTTATTTTGGAGTACAGCAAAGAATTTGGAGATTTCAGAGCCTAATTTGAGTGTGGCTCTTCAATATCTTGCTGAATTATTGGACAAAGGTTTGTCCTTCTCTTCCATAAAGATTCATGCTGCAGCAATTTCAGCTCACTATGATTGTGACCCACCTTTGTTTTCGCATCCTTTGTTCAAGCAGTTTCTTAGAGGGCAAAGAATATAAGACCCCCGTAGAGCTCCTACTCCTGCTTGGGATCTCAATTTTGTGTTGGAAAAACTTACTCTACAACCTTTTGAGCCTGCAGCTACTGCTGAATTGAAATATTTTTCATGGAAGACTGCTTTTCTGTTGGCTATTACTTCTGCAAGAAGGGTGTCTGAGTTGCAGGCCCTTATGGCAGTAGAGCCCTTTTGGTTTTCCATAAGGACAGGGTTTCATTACGTACTAATCCTTCCTTTATGCCGAAGGTGGTTTCTAGTGTGGCTTTAAACCAAACTATTCATTTGCCTACGTTTTGCAGATCCTCAAAATAAAGGGGAAAAGATTTTGCACACTTTAGATGTACACAGGCAATTGCGTTATTATTTGAGCAGGACTAAAGATTTTAGGCAGTCTCAGCAGTTACTTGTTTCTTTTGCTTTGAGTTCACAGGGCAAGCCTGTGTCAAAACAAACTATTTCTAGGTGGATTGGCTTTTGCATTGCATTTTGTTATTCCCATCATGGCAAAGAGGTTCCAGCTGGGATTAGGCCTCATTCCACTAGGGCTACTGCCACTTCAACAGCATTTCTAAGGGGTGGCAACTAAGGATATTCTGGAAGCAGCTACTTGGAGTTCAGTGCATACTTTCTCTAGGCATTATCACCTGCCTATATACTCTAAGACTAGAGCTGGTTTTGCCACAGCTGTTTTACAAGGCATGTTGTCAGCTCCTGCTACTTTATAATTTGCCAGCCTCCCTTACCTCTGCTTTGGGATTCTACCCAATAGTCAGGACTGCAGCAAGGGAAGGCGAAGAACATAGTACAGTTTTGTACCTACCATAAATGTAGATGTTCGAGGATTCCCTTGCTGCAGTCCAACCCTCCCTCCTTCCCTCTGTGTTTCAGGGTGGTTGTGTAGGTGAGTTTACATGCCTATACTTTTTGTATATATATTACTGTATATATTGTACATGTTTATTGGTGCAGGTTGTTTTTGGGACTTGTCTTTTTGGGTCTTCTGACATCTGGGGCAAGAAAAGACTGAGGAAATGACGTCGGTCATGCGCATTAGTACCCTGACGTACTGACGTCAGTCTAAGGCGCCATGACCGACGTCAGCCTTATACTCTGGTATTCGGGCCGACTGGGACGCGGACTATACCCAATAGTCAGGACTGCAGCAAGGGAATCCTCGAACATCTACATTTATGGTAGGTACAAAACTGTACTTTATCTTTGGAGTCCTTGGCAATTTTGCTTTCAAAACTCGCCTTGGATGATTTTATGAGGGATTGTAGTTTCTTGCTGATACTGATCAGGGATGTCTTCCCTTCTTGGTATTTTACTCTTTTCTGTACTAGCTTCCTCCTTCTATTGTATGGCTTGTTTATGGCAGGAGTCCACCAGACTGGTTTCCTTTTCTTGGAGGAGTGAGTCTTGGTTTTGCTTGGGATGGCATGATCCATGCATTCTTGTAGCTGTCCGTAGAATGCATTAGTAAAGGATTTTGCAGCTTGGACAGTGTTATCCTTCAGCATGGGGGCTTTGAAACTTTCCACCTCACTCTTAAGTAATGTAAAGTTTGTGTTTGAAAAGTTTTTCACGGTGGTTTTCTTGCCCAGGGGTGGGGGCGGAATATGGATATCCAAAGTGATTCATTATGGTCAGATCTAACCAGCGAGGGGTTGACCTCTGGTGTGGAACACTGGTCACCCACGTTGGTGATGACCAGGTCCAATATGTTGTCACCTCTGGTGGGAGTGTTGACCAGTTGAACCAGGGTGTTTGAGTTTATAAATTCTAGGAAAAGTTAGGCAAGGGAGTTAGTACTTGAGTAGTTCTCCCAGTTAATGTTTGGGTAATTGAAATCACCCAATATTAGGATGTTTGGTAGGACGTTTATGTTTCCCATTGTTTCCAGAAACGCGGAATGGGGGTCCTGGGACATGGTGGGTGATCTGTAGCAAGCTACAGTTTGAATTGCAGTTTTGCCCATTGTTAGTTGCACGTGGATGATCTCTGAAGCATCGTGCTGTGCCACTAACCTGGAGGTGTGGGTATCCTTGATGAATATGGATACGCCTCTGCCTTTTGTATCTCGGTTTGGGTTCTGTGCCCAAAATGTATGGTATGAGTTGTAGTCTGGTAGTGCTGGGGTGCTCTCTGAAGCCTTAAACCAGGTTTCTGTTACTGCACATACATCGATTTTCTCATTACTGAGGAGTGCCTCGAGTGTGTGCATTTTGAGGTTTAGACTTCTGGCATTGAGTAGCATTACCCTCGGTTTTTTGTTACTTGTGCTATTTACAGTGGTGGGTTTGTCTTTTGAGCCTTGCCTAAAAAAGGCACTATGGGGGTGGTAAGAGCCTTGGCCAGTATTCGAAAGTCTAAGGGTGACAGGTGCAAGCCGTCTCTAGCGAAGCAGCGTGGCTTGTCGAGCATGTCATCCCAGGCGGACAGACACTGGATCCCCTTTGAATGACACCAGAATCTTAGCCAATTGTTGAAATCGAGAATTTTTTCTTTATACCGTGGTATCATTCTTGGTGAGGACAGGATGCTACTCAGGGTCAGGGCCATATCGGCCTGGGCTACATGATCAGAGAACTCTTCCATGTCTCTCTTCATGTAGTCCAGAGAGGTACACCTCAGGTCATTCACACCAACATGGACAATGACAGAGTCATATTTGTACTTGTTCTGGAGTGACCTGAGTGCTTGTGTTATGTGGCGGATCCTGGCAGCCGACAGGCAGCTAACAGTAACCTTCTTCTTATTCAGCCTAGTGAGTGGGACGTCAGTGTGCCTGACTATAGAGTCACCTGTTACTAGTATGTTGGGTATGTTATTTTGCCTTAAGGGCTGTGATTGCATGACACACTGGTTTTGTGAAGTATGTGTTTCATGGTTTGTGTTGGGGGGGGTGGTGGAGATTGCTTGGATGTTTGCTTTGGAGGTCTTTGTTGGTTTTGCAGATTTTTATTTAGAGCCTCTGAGTATGTTTTCATGTATTTATGTGTGGTTTTTGCTGGTGCTGGTTTAATGGGTCTATGTAAGACTGGTGGTGTGATGCAAGTATTTCCCTTCTCCTCTTGACTTTTTGATCCAGTCTTGGGTTGAGAGAGCTTAGCCTCTAGTTTGGCTGTATAACTGCATCTCTCGCATGTGTTAGTGTTTGGTGGTAGAAGGAGGGGGTTGTCTGTGTACATGAGGCAGTTGTAATATTGCCTCAAAATGCCCAGATTCACCAGTTGGGCTGGACAGTACACCTGAAACTGCCCTTTGGACATGCCTGGATAGGTACAGTGAACTGTTTTACTGGATGGATGGTAAGGTTGAATAAAGAGCCTTGTCCTTCTGTACAGTACAGGAGTGTCCAGTGCTAGGGTTTATAAGTGCTTGCTATAAGTTTTGAGCAAGTGCCGGGCTGAGAAATGAATAGCTTGAGTGCTTCAGTTGAAAGTTTGTCTAGTTCCAAGGGAAAAATTGAACAGGAGACTTTGTGGGGCCAGGAATAGTTTTACCCTAGCTAACTGGTGCTGCCCAGCATGTAAAACCGGGCAAATACAGTATTTATAACAGGGAAAAGAAAGAGAGAGAGATATTAGCCCAAAATGGCCAATAAACTACTAATTTCTGGGCTGAAACCTCTTCTCCAGGGACAGATAGGCGGCTCAAAGCTCCCCTTTCTCCCAGGTGAACAGAGAAACTTCCTTCTATCCAAGTAAGGTATGGGCAAACACAGAGATTTGTAACACAGCCCTGAATCCAGCACTACCTGAAAACTGGACTATGCTAGCTTAGAAAGGCAGGAAGCAAGTATATATATATATATGTATATATATATATATATATATATATATATATATATATATATATATATATATATATATATATGTATATATATATATATATATATATATATATATATATATATATATATATATATATATATCTATGTATATATATATATATATATATATATATACATATATGTATATATATATATATTTTTTTTTTTCCCAGAAAATAAAGCAGATACACTCAAAAAAACAGTTTAATAGCACAGAAAAGGATACTTATTGTTATATATCACAGATCAGAGTTGTAGTCAATGCTCCCAGGAATAAAGTAGGAAGAAACACAAATACAGTAAAAGCAGATGAATAAAGTGCAATTTATATATATATATATATATATATATATATATATATATATATATATATATATATATATATATATATACACACACATATAAAACAATAGAAAACGAACAAACTGACTTAAACACGTTACCCAATTAACCATAAAAAAGCTCAAAACTGAGCCCTGTTCCAGCAGTCTTCAATCAAACAAGTTCTAACTGCACACCCTTGCTTACTAGGGTGCAGGAGAACCTTCTCCAAAAGAAGATGGTCTGGATCAGTGCTCAAGTTATACAAACAACGCTAGATTCAGCAGGCCTGAATCTGGTCTATGCTACAGCAACAAGGCGCACCAATTTCAGAAAGAAACAGTTCAAATAACAGTCACAATAAGCCTGTCACCAGAAATTCCCAGCTCAGAAGGGCAGAATCCAGCCTCTCCTCCCACAAGAGTGCAGACCACAAACCTTCTTAATGTAGAATAACTGGCCTGAAGCCCAAGTGCTTAAGCCAGAACTAATACACTTTTAGAATAGCAGACACTGGACCTTCAGTCAGCAATTCCCAACTTGGATGTAAGCTACCTGTCCTGCCACAACAGTGCAGACCACAAACATTCTTAATGTAAAACAGCCTGCATGAAGCCCAAGCGCTTAAACCAAAAGACGTAGAATAACAGTTGCAATTTAATCAGGCTATGACCAAGCAGTAATAAATGCAGCAGAATAAATAAAATTGAGTAATTTTAAGGAAAGCAAAATAAAGTTGGAGGAAACACAAATACAGTAAAAGCAAATGAATAAAGTACAAAATTTTTTTTTTTTTTTGCAAATTAGATAATGCAAGAAGAGAGGAAGGAAAAACCTAAGTGGGCTGGCCTTCTCAAATCTTCTCTCTGTATTAAGTAGAGTGAACACTAGACTCAGAATATGATCTAACTGTACTCGGTTAAGTGAGCAAATGAGATGGACCCAGGAGGAGTGTTCTAATACAGATTTACAAGAGGGGTGTTCAATTCCAGAGCCACCAACACTAATACCAACACAGGAACAGGTAGGGAGGGTAGGGAGCTAACTGCAGAGAGACACACAGCACACTGTTCAGAAACACACAATTAGGAAACAGAAAAAGATGAAAATACAGTACTTTTAAAACTGCAAGTTTGTACTTAACAGAAGACTAAAATTCACTACTGCAAGTTTCACTTAGCTTCAGCTTGTAATGCAGATGTTTGTAGCCAAGCAGAGGATTACTATCCTCATCCCTCTCATTTTAATCAGAATGAGGTTTAGTTTCATCTGATACCTCACAATGTCTTTTCTGTTTTGTCTAACAGGTACTGCTTACCGAATAAAGATAGGTCTTATGTACATGACCTGGTCTTATCACCATTTGTTGTGTATTTAACAAATGTGCATTCAACGTAAATCATAATATTTATGTGGAGACTAGTGCAATTATTTGGTACATTTTACTGATAATGTTGGATAGTTAATTGGTCTGCCCAGCTGGTACATAGATTTCCAGTGTGTGAATTTGGGCTTTAAGGCATATGCAGTAAATGAAGTACTTTTTTTTTCTTGTATACACATTGCAACTTGGTTAATAGCAGTTGTAGTAATCAGTCTTGGGTCTTGATACTCCATTATTTGTAACTACCTCAGTTTCATTGAAATATTTGTTTGTTTGTTTGTTACTTGGTGTGAAGCCATGAGTAAAACAGGAATTTGGGACTAATGAAGTATTCTGCATTCTTCTAGTCTTTGAATTCTGAGTTTCCTATTTATTGTATCCTAGACAGACTTCTACTGCCTGTGTTTGTGCATTCCCTTTTACATTTATTCTGACTACCTGTAATATGATTTTTGTTGTTTTAGCTGTCCTCTCCCAGGTTCCACGACCGTATACAGTGAGGTTTTGTGTAACTACAGTGGCTGCCATTCCCGTTTCTGTACTAGCTTTTATAATATCCAGATGAAATCTCCCCAACATCTCTGCCTAAATGTGTTAGTCGGTACTGATGTTTTTCATTTAATAGTGAAGTTTCTTGATATATTGTAACTTGCCTTACTAATATCCCTTGACTGTTATAGTAGAAATCATGTCTTAACAGTAAAACCAGATTTACCCAGAACTTGTGAAGTCTACTCAAGAGGGTAAATTCCGCAATTTAAATGATTTTATGTCATAGTCAGTGGTGTTACTAAAATGTCTTAACAATCTTCTTTTCTAAATAATTTCGTGATCTTTTGGAGCTTTTTTTTCTGTTATGTCCCATCTGTATATGGACTCTACCCAGAAAAGCTAACCTATTTAACAAATATAAATTAAGAAATAAATCTTACTTTGCAAATTGCTGCACATTGATTATCGATATTATATACTGATCTTGTTTAAAAAAGATTTTATCTTTTTTGAATATTTGTTGCACTGTCTTGCAGCTGACATATTCTTGTGTTAAATGATTCAGTAGTGATGTTTCAGCAACATACTACAGATGCACTTGTTTGTATATATACACTCACATACATTTACTGTGTTATCTTCCCCAAGTTTTCCAAATCTTTCAGAATAGTACAAATAGCTTGTTAAATGCTTCATTGTTTGACTGTGACACTGAGACAGAATTAATAACACCTACAGTAAGTGTACGCTAAGTGTATACTAAGTGTATATAGTCTGTATTCAGGAACATCCCTACTACATTTTTGTGCTTTCTAGTCACTCAGAAATATTATAATAAGAGTACAGGTAGTCTACACTTTGTAGTAACCTTTATGAATTCCCCTCAGTATTTAAAGCACAAGAAAATCAGTAGGAAAACTAAAATTAGGAGGAAGAAAGTGTGAGTTATGTCTGTGTTGTCTGTTCACCCTGAATAGTTAGTGTAGCCTTTAATGAATCCCAGGGATTGTCCTTAATTAGGAAAGAAGTAAGACTCTGTTTATACACACACACACACACACACACACACACACACACACACACACACACACACACACACACACACACACTACAGCAGTTGCCGGTGGCTGAATCGGTCCTTTGAACCTATGAACCTTTACCAAAATCCTCTGTTCATTGATTATCTGTGGTTTCCTACTGTAGAACATCCCCCTTTTTGTGCTGGCTTCAGCTATGTCAGTTTGAGTACTTCATTCTGTAGCTGTGTGTGCACTCTCTTCCAGATGTAGTTAAAATGCTCCTTTTCATCACCAAGGTAATGTTATATTTGCATTTCATTAAGATTACTTTCCAAATTCATTTGTGGGATCACATTTCCTATAAAATTCTTACGTTAATCTTACGGAGTGTCTTCCATTACACGTGTATGTAAAGAGTTCGGGCAAAGACCGACCTTCTGTTTGTCTGCTGCTCATCATCTTTGACCCCAGAACAAATCCATCTGTCTCTTAGTCTTTTAGTTACTTTCTGGTATTGTGTAGGTGTGTGTGTGTTGTGTGTTTGTGTTTGTTTTCTGTGATGTTTTGGCTGTCCATCCTGGACTGATTTCTTTTTGTCTTTTACTCCCTAAGTGTTTGGAAAGGATCCATGTCTCCCATAACCCAGAAATGGATTAAGCAGACACACAGAGAATGGGTGAATGTTTAGTTCACAAGTAGTGGTTATTCTGAAATAGTGAACAGTACAGCTGTTTCATTTAGTGTTGAAGAGAGGCTTGTATGGTTCATAAGGTGTGATAGTCATTTGGACTTACTGAGTATCTGTAAGTTGTATTCCCAATTTCTTACATAGATTGTATGGTTTGCAGTGGTGATGTATGAGCACATAGGCTATGTATACATTCTTTGACTAAAATGTATTTATAGTACCACTGACCAGAGAAATTGTTAGAGCATATGACTGACATAGCACACAACTGTCAGCATGGAGTAGAATTTGCAAACCATTAGCCCCAAAAAGCACACCCTCCAACATGATCCAGTGAAGTTAGTCTCTAAAATTCTTTCACTGATTGTGATACTGAACATGTCCAAAATATTGATTTTTTTTTAATTTATCTGAAGTTCCCCACAGACATTATGCTAGCATGCAGCATCCCACAGACTAAAATCTTGCAGACCATTTTATGTCCATGACATAATAAAACAGTGCATATTACTTACTAGTTTTTGGGGGTCGGGGGGTAGGGACCTTACCACCTGACCACCAAATGTAGTACCTCTGATATCACACTACCTCAAAGAAAAGAGTAAAATTGTGTTATCACTTTTTTCAAAGTAATACAACCTTAGATGTAGTATATTTATAGATTAGAGGAGTATGGAGGCTCCCAGGGGTGCAGGGGAGATTCATGTCAACATATTGATATCTGTAACTGTAACTCAAAATTGAGCAAAACTGGGCCACTGAAAACTACTTTCAGAAAACCAAAGTAAAAATGTTTTTGAAGAAAACTTACCCCTGCACCCCCAACCCCTCCTAACTTATATGTATTAACTTCATGATTTCACAACAGAGGAGAAAGGGCAAAGTCAGGTTTATTGAAAGTGGTTTTCAGTATATTTGTTTAGATCACTTGGATCCATTCTTACTGCTGCTGACTAGCTGCCAGCTTCCTTTGGAGAATGCAGACACCTGCAAAAAATGCCAGTGCACACTTAATTGTGTATTAATATCCACTGTCAAAAAACTGTTTCTTGAGTTACCTAATACAAACAGTCACTTTACTGTAGCTTTAGACACGTCTGTTTTTCCCCATGTGTTCTACAGCTGTTATAGAGGTTTGCTTACTGACAAGATAAAAAGAGTTTTGCAAAATTGTGTTAAGTGTCCATAACGTCAAAAAGAATGTGTATGTATCTCATAATACACTGGCATTCTATTTGGAATGAGTTTCCTGCACTTTGTCTGTAGAACACAGGGACAGACTGCAATTCCCCTGCACCCTGAATTGAATGAAGTGGGTAATCAGGGAATGAATGAAAGAATGAAGGGATGGATTAATGCTTTTATAAAGGTAGTAGAACATTGTTCCATTTTATGCGGTTGTGAGACATTCGTGAGCTGTGAAATATTCTTCATGGTGTCATCAGTGAAGCTGTATAAAAAGGTAGATGGTTTCTTCTCCAGGTATAGGGAAAGGCTTCATATAGAATTGGGAAAAGCATGCTAATGACTACTGAAACTTAGGTTCTGTATGCAGTATGCCATCATCTGCTAATGGTGTACAGCATTGCTCATTAGTTTCCACATGGTCTGCGCTTGACTGTTTTTATTTTTTTATTTTTATTTTGTAAGCATAAAGAATCCTTCCTTACATGAGCATCAGTTGCTTTTATATGCATTTACTGAAATCTGCCAGTACTAAAGTGCAGCTCTTATTGAGTTATGTAGTGAACATTGAGCAAGGAGTGTTCATATGGGACTTGAACTTCCGACAAGTAATTCTTAAGATTTGGGTCACCCACTTTGTACTTGCAGTGAGTGCCTGGCAGTATTCCTAGCAAAACATATGATGCACATACTGTCGTGGGTGATTACGAAGCTGATGAAAGCTATTGTTCGGGTGCAGTTTTGCAAAGCTAGCTTAGCTTTACTATATGCTCAAGAAGCTGTAAACGAGCAAAATTAATGTAAAAGTTTTCAGTGTGTATAAAAACACAGACTGATTCACAGACTTCTTAAGGAGTGAGAGAGAAAACTGTAAATAAAGCACAAGGGGCATTTGTCAAACAAATGTAATAGTCATAGTTAGCCACATTAAATATTCACTGTCTATAATTGTGAAATATCCAC
The DNA here is from genome assembly GCF_019279795.1 of Protopterus annectens. Lineage (NCBI taxonomy): Eukaryota > Metazoa > Chordata > Ceratodontiformes > Protopteridae > Protopterus > Protopterus annectens. Next base: position 422,111,920 of record NC_056734.1, on the reverse strand, counting down.
TTCTTCTTAAGGAAGCTAATATTCTCCAACTCTCTACCTGGTGCAAGTAAATTTCAGATTAATTAATGCATTAATTCATTAATGAGATCCATTTCTAATGATTGATTACTGTCATTCATCTAAATTACTAATCAGTAAAGTTTAACTTTTAATAAGTACGTATGATGTGTATCACTCTTAACTGTGACATTGATAACAACATGAGTTGCTGACCTGAAGGTGTAGAGATAGGACATTTACCTCCTTCAATACAGGCGAGTTACAGTTCAACATTCTGGAAAACAGTTCCAGGCCAATACCACTCTCACAAGTGGCAAAGTCTAAACATTTAACCCTTAAGGAGCACGTAGTCTGGTTAGTGCAACTAACTATGCAAGTTTCCTGTATGTGAGAACTTATGTCATTATTGTTTTCTACCCATGGTAGTGGTGCTGCGGTAGCGTTGTCGCCTCACAGCAAGACGTTGTCCCGTTCGATTCTCAGCTAGAGCATCTTCTGTGTGGAGGCATGCGTGAATGGGCGTGCCTTCGTTGAAGGTTGTGCGTCAGGGCTGGTAACTCGGCACGTAAAAATCCACTACCAAACATTAGCGGACCGGAGTTCCGCTGTGGCGACCCCTAACCAGGATAAGCCGAAAGACACAACAACTCTGATGAGATACAAACCTTGGAGAAAAAGGTTGTCTCATGAATCCTTAGCACATATCTCACCTCAAATACCTCATATGTGTTTTGTTATTGCATCTGACCAAACAAGTAAGTGAGCTGTTACCAGGTTTGCTGAACTATATTTTTGCAGTACCTAAGAATTTGAAGTATGGCGATGACAACACTGACAGTTGCATGAACACCCATAGATTACTGAATGTGGTTCTAGAAGGTGGGTTAGGTGCTCAAGAGGGAGCTACCCACTCTGTCTGCAAGCCATGCACAGACCCATCAGTCCCTGCTGAGGGTGCATATAACAGTTCTTAGCAACAAAGCATGGCAATACTTTGAGGGAATGTTTGGGAGACACAGATGCCTGTATCTGAATCCAAGATGTGAGTTATTGTTGGACTTCCTAGCAAGCTGTGGAATACCTATAAGGAGTAGCTTGTTTGAACAGGGAGGTTTATAGGTTGCATTTGATACCAAAACAATTTGGGACAAAGTTCAATGAGAAGATCTGTGGTTATTTCAGTGTTGTGATCTGTGGGTATGTCATCAGGGATGAGACTAGCTATTCTGAAAATTCATTTGAAGAGATTGTAACAGAGCTGTTATCTGGTACCCTTGGGATGAGTTGTATTAGACATATAGAACAGTGACTGACTTCAGGGAACCAAAAGAGCAGTGAGGGTGTCTTGTAATCATCTGGAAGAGACTTCAATGCAAAATGAGTTCATCTCCTACCTCTAGGAAGACTTTATATTTTTAGGCAGTTTGGTGACATTGAATCTAAATGGGCGGTAGCCAAGACCTCATTAGTGGAAGTGGCATGAAGGAACCATGGCCCAAGGGTAATTGGCATCTGTCATATTTGCAGCACTTGGACCTGTGAGTGGGCACAAACAAAGACAAAACTTGTCAAGTGATTGTTGATATGAGCATCAAAGAAGACCAGAGCAATGTCAGTTTCCAAAGTGAAAGTTTTTTTCATGGGAGGGATTTGGAGAGACCAGAATAAAAAATATGAAGTGCTCTAAAAGATGTTCTAGTAAATCATCTGCAACCCAGGAGATAAAGGCAAAATATTACCAACACTCTCCTAAAGGAAGGGTGGGCAGTTCTAAAAAGTACTGGAGAGATTATTAGAAAGAGGAGAAGGCAGTATGTGAAATCTGTGATGGACTGAGGGTCATCACTGTGGCTGAAGTCACTATAGTGGTGTGAAGCCAATGTATCAGCATAACAGAAGGTATTAATGAGATCCCTAGCTTGAGGTGTTGAAGGCACTGGCTATTATTAGGATAATATTGGTAATTTACATCCTAAGGATTGCATTAAGTGCGGAAACAGTAATGGTCAAACTGAAACAAGTCCATCCTTAGGATCCCTTGGCTTTCTTTCTTGGACAAAGTGAGTAAATTGTTGATCTTGGTAAACCTGGAAGTGAAGCCACTGCGACTTTAGATGAAGAGTAGCACAGCTAAGGTGTTTGAGGCATCTTTTAAGGATATTCATGGGATCTCTCTTACTGGAGTTATTCTACACGTGAGCTTTTAAAGGGTTAGAAATCCCACCAAAGAATCAGCACCCCAGAGCAATGTAATGAAATCATAGGCTCTGGCTTGTAGTAGAAATAAAAGAAGTTTATTAAAGTTCACAACAACACTAATGTAGGTTCTAGTACATGTAAATAAAAGTTAGTCTTCTACCGAAACTGTAGGGAATAAAAAGTTCATGCTTAGACTGGTTTCAGTAGTAGAAATACCATCATTGAAACAGTCTTTTGATATCAGATGAAGACATAATATTGATCATATTTAACCAACAGCCTGCATTCTCCTGTCTCTCTCTCTCTCTGTAGAACTTCTTTATATTGTTCTATGCAGCGATGAATTTTCCTAATACTTATGAATCTACAGACTCTGATTTAGGTTGACCATTTTTTCATGTAGCTTTTGAGATAGCCTTTCTGTCTTTAGACTGTAGTTTGTTTTTCTGGCATATGTTTTTTATGTGTTTGTGTGTGTGTGTGTGTGTGTGTGTGCGTGCGTGTGTGTGTGTTCCCAGAAGATGTTTCCTAACTAGGACTTTGTTTTGTCTCTTTGATGTTCCAGTAGTTATTTATGATCCTGTGTTGTATCCTCTCCTGTGTAGTCTTTTTCTTTTGGCTTTTCCCGGTTAGGGGTCGCCACAGCGGATCACCTGTCTGCTCATGATTGGCAGTGGAGTTTTACTGTACCAAGTTGCCAGCCAAACCTTCCACAGAAGGCACACACACATGCATACATTCATGCCTAGGGCCAATGTAGAGTGTCCATTCCACCTACAGCATGTCTTTAGGATGTGGGAGGAAACCGAAGCACTCGGGGGAAACCCACGCGACCACAGTGAGGACATGAGACTCCGCACAGAAGGCACCCCAGCCAAGGATCGAACCGGAGAATCTCTTGCTGTGAGGCGACAATGCTAACCGCTGCACCACCACGGCCTCCCTCTAAATAGCTTTTTCTCTAAGAAACCTTATTCTATACCCATCCTCAGTGTCTTGAACAAATTAGTTCAACATACCAAATTCTCGATGGTCATGGTTCAGTCTATCCTCTTTCATTGACTTTCTAGTGTGTTTTTTTCTCCTCTGTCCTCTTATCTTTATGGTAATCTTCCATACTATTTTTGGTATCCCTTTCCCCTTTTCTTTTTTACTGTTTCAGTACCATTGTTGGTACATTTTTTTCCTTAACAAAAAAAAAAAAACAAAAAAAAAACATTTTCTTTCTAGCTGTGTGTGTGTGTGTGTGTGTGTGTGTGTGTGTGTGTGTGTGTGTGTTGTGCGTGCGTGTGTGAGTGTGACCTTACTGACATGGCTGAAAAGTCTAAAGGCACTTCTGGCTTTAAGAGATGTCAGAAGTGTAACTGTAAGCTGCCAAATTCTGACTTATGTGTTTACTGCTTGGCCCCAGTGCATCTTCAGGAGGACTGCGCCATCTGTCATGGCTTTAGCCACCAGGCCCTCTTAGAAAGAAAAAGCAAGTTATTTCTCAAAGGCTTGATAAAATCTAGCTTCGATGAGACTATATCTGTGACTTCTAAGACTGATGTTTGCTCCCCTTCTTCCTCGGAGTCATTCAGTTCCTACACTTTCATTAGAACCACCTGTTAAAAAGGTTAAGTCTTCCCCAGTTCCCACAGTTTTGATGGAACTGGATGGAAAGCACCTGTCTTCATCGGCGCTGTTGGTACCGATCTTGGCACCAACAGCTACAGCACCCACTGCTTCCTCAACTTAAGCTATTTCATTCTCTTCCATTCCACAGATATCAGAACCAAAGGAGTTTTCTTTTAAGGATTTACCACGAACAAGATACCTCCCAAGAACTGACCCCTTTGCAGACCAACCACCAAGTTCTTTTTTGGATAGACCCCAGTTCCCATTGGTCTGTTAGGTCCTCTTTACCAAGAGCCTTATGGAATTCGATGTTCTGAGGTTAGTGGACCAACTCCTAGCGGTGAGGAGGATTAGCCACTTCCTTGGTTCCTAGCACTTCTGGCTGTGGAACTTTACAAGTTTCTCACCCCATTCCTTTTCCTCCGCTGACTTCAACTGAGCCTTCAGAGTTCCTGGTTCTGACAGTCCCAGCAGCGCTGGTGAGAGCCTTGTCTTTGATGCCGATAATTACCCTGAGCTCTTCAGTTCTGTCGGAACAGGAGACCTATAATATCCATAGTAAATTACAACTATTTCTTCAAATGACTGCTGGTACACATCTTGCAGTATTTGTCCCCATTTTTCCAAACTTTTATAACTTAATGGAGATGAAATCAACGAACCTCCATACATTATGCCTTTTGGGATTCTTTAGAACAGAAAAATTACCCTTCTTTTACTTTTTCATCTGTTCCATACATGCATTTAAACCATTTCATAAATGTGTATGCTTTATAAATGTGCATTTCATAACCAACCACTCCCTCTGTGAATTAATGTGTTCTCCCATGAAATGCTGTCCACGACTGTGGCTTCTATTATATCCCATGTTTTTAACTATATGCTTTTAGAATGCATCATAATGACAAGATGCATCCATCTTGAAGACTTTAATTTCATGTCTCACTTTCAACATATACAGTTCCACTGTTGTCAGCCTTTCCTCATGTGCCTTGTTCCTCGGTCTACCTTACAATCCTGGCATCTCTCTATTGCATATTCTGTAGCATTGTGATGTCCCTCTCCCATTGTGAACTCTAGAAATGAACAGTGTTTGAGATGAGGCCTCAAAAGCATTTTGTATAATTGGAAGGTATCATCTGAATCATCACAAACAATCTCAGTTGTTGGCAATGCTCCTCAGAATTCTGATGGGGTTTGCCATTTTGTGAGTCAACATTTAAGCGAGAATAGCACCCAGATGTTTTTTCCCTTTTTTTTTTTTTTTTTGAATGGTTACACGTATTATTCTTAGATTCTTAGCCAAAGTGCATAATTTTCCAATTTGTGTTTGGACTCTAGCTGTAGCTTATCTGCATACTCGGGTCTACTTCACGTTGTCGTAAGCTGACAATATCGAGTCTGATATTGTCGGCACAACAGTATCGAAAGTGAAAAACATTGTGCAAGTAAATGGAAATCTCCATAAGGGAAGATTTCCATTTACCCCAATGTAGTGCAGTCTCGGAGTTGGTATATTTAAGTAGGGGTGTGGGGGTGCAGGGGGGCTTGCCCCCCTGCCTATGCCATTTAGTTTTTTTTTTTAATTTTTAATTTTTTTTTTTAAGTTATTCGATGTTTTACTTAATCGATCAATAAAGTTCAACCTTTATTGATTCGATTAAGTAAACTTTCGATAACGTGATATAGCTGCACTAATTCTTACTAGAGGATGAGCCCATTTCTGTTACGCACCCCTCTGTGATGTAATCACTTGATCATTTCTGTGCTCCCAGTGCTCCCATTGACACGTTTAGCAGACCTGTACCAAAATAGGGCAACTGGCACCCCAATCATGCTGTAATCACTAAGCAAGCTGCTGTGTTGTCTAAGTTCAATAACTCAAGCACCATTTGATGGAGTTCCAGTAAGTTGCTGCTGATTGCTCAAAAAGGCCTATACTAATGACTGGCAGTGATTTTTACTAAAAAAAAAAAAAAAAGAGTTTTTTTTTTTAGGGAGTAAACCTTCCAGCACCCCCTGACATGGACCTCTGAATCACCCCAAGGCTCTAAATATCCTACCTCTGAGGTTGCATAAACTCAAAGAAACTATATATAGAACATCTGTATATCTCAGTACCTGACATCCAAGGACACAGGTAAGCATTCAGATGAGAGCAGGTACAGGTGTGCCACAAGTAGCTGCCCACTGACCAGCTGCCAGACACTGATTTAATAGAGCCATGCTGAACTAGGGCAGCCACCACCCTCACTGTGTTGTAATAAGTGATCAGGCTGCTCTGTTCTGTAGACCTAGTGATATATTTAACTGAACTATGCAGTGCAGCATTCTGGAAAACACTAGCTTTTCACTGAATGCACCCCCCCCCCCAGCTCCAGTGCTCTTCCTGTTATCAGTTTACTCCATCCCTGTATATCTCACCAGTTTGCATAACTTTTTTCATCTTGCCATTCACAACCAGTCTCCCTGTCTGCTTTCTCTATGTCATGGGGAATGCAACTTCTTTTCAGCTCTGATGTCCACCTTACATTGCCACAGTTCCTCTTCTCATTATTCAGGTATTCATTCCCTGAATTACAACATTCTTTATGCACTCTGACTGCTTTTCCATTGATGTTTGCTCCTGTTATCTCATAATATTCTACTGAACTGAGCTCCCCAGCAGGAAGAAGTTGTTCCTTCCATGATCTAAAGCAAGACTAAAGATTCTGATCCTTAGCAGGATCTGTGTGGTTTTGCGGTGCTCCGCTGCTGAGGTGTGGTTGCAGCACTGATTGCTATTAGGGTGCGGTGACCTCCAGGGGAGGAAGAATAGCAGAGAAAAAATAAACTGTTATCATTGTTGATGTGATGGTTTGGGCAGTGACTTGAGTGACATACAGGTGGGGCAAGTAGTTTTAGTAGTAACTGACGTAGTGATTAAGGATGGAACATCTCCACTTCTTCTGCACTATAAGAATTTTATTACCATATGAAAATAACCTTTGAATGCCATAGTGTAACAGTCATGTAAAGTCATTTCTGTGGCTCAGGATTTGATGCAGTATTTCCTCGTGACTGATGCAAGCTTAAAATAGTAGGATAGAAAAAGCCGTAAGTGGTTCCTGAATTATAATCTTTGAATGTTGCAGGATTTGCCTCTGTCTTCTACCCCTTACTCCTCCTCAGCAGTTCAGTATGAATGCCAACATCTGGATGTGTCATTCATAGGATCATAGGAAGTTGTTAGGCTAATGGCCCCAGGGTCATTACAAGCCTAGCCAAGTTCTACCATTATTTCCATGATCAGCACCAGTTGCCCCTGTCCAAGAGGGACACAGGTGGAACCCTTAGGGGTGAATTTACTGTTACCCAGCCAATCATCCAGATTGCATTTAAAGAGGGCCAATGAGGTGCTCTGTTTGACATGAAGTGGGAGTCTGATCCACAGGTGTGGTAACCTCTGCAAGACAAATCTGTCCCTCCAGCAGATTCTATTAATGTCACATATCAGGTTAAGGTCTTCAGAGCAAGTAACCCATGTACCATTTGACTTGCGGATATGCACCATATAGCAGGGTCAAAGATTGGCTTATATGCATGGCAAAGTTCACCTCTGAGTAGTCTGTATGAAACAGAGTAAAGTGACAGCGATTTCAGATGTTCCACATAGGACAGATGTTGAAGACCTTGAATTTTCCTTGTGAGGAACCTTTGTTGTCTTTACAATTGCTGCAGGTGCTTGGAAAGGTACATACAAAAAGGGGTGTTATACTCAATTATTGGCCTGATGAAGGAAGAGTGCAGAGAGGTTATAACTTATTTTTTTCTGAATGCAGTGCCCTTACTTTGAGATGAGCAATGTGGAATGCCCTTCTTACCATTGTGGAGAGTGGAGATCAAAGGTAAGGTTGCTGTCATCCTGTGTGCTCAGGTCTCTTACCACTGAGTGTCTACTTAGGGTGTTGTTACTGATGTAGTAGTTAGCAGGAACATAGCACTTACCAAAAGGGATGATAATACATTTTTTTTTGCATTGTGTAAGACCCTCTTGTAGGATGTTGATATCGTTTGGAGATTTTATGACCACTCCCAGTTTACGGGCATCAGCAAACTTTGTTAGCCACAGACCTTTAGTTTTAGCTTATACATCGGCGAAATAGATTCCAAACAGCAGAGGTCCCAGGATTGATCCCTGTGGAACACCACTGGTTACAGGTCTGCTGTTGGAGGTGGATTGCCCTGTTTTGACTGCATGGGTTCTACCAGTGAGTGAGCCAGTTAGGGACCCATCTAAAGATATAAGGGTTGATACCTAGCTGGGTGAGTTTGTCAATGATACATGAGTGGGGGGTAGTGTGAAAAGCCTTGGCTAAGTCGTCCAGGGCCTTGGTGACTGTCTCGAAGAAGTCCACCAGGTTTAACAGGCATGATCTCCCTCTGATAAATCCAAACTGAATAGAGTCAAGTGTTTGGAGATTACCTATATCTTTGTTGATAAGGTCCATGATGATTCGCTGCATGGACTTCCAGGGGTCTACTTCACTTGACCTAAAACTCATTTGACTGACACCCATTTGCCCGACACCCAGTTGACCTAAATTTCATTTGACTGACTACCATTTCACCGACATTTAGGACATAGACTTATTGTGGTTTTTCCATCACCTGTGACTTGCTTGTGATAAATAGAATTACTGTAACTTACAGTGCTGACTGTTAGAATTCCAATAGTCATGTAGAAAGTAATGTTGTAGTGTTTCTTAATATGGGTTTGTCTCTTTACATTTTTATGGGAAGTATCTAAAGTAATTTGGTGAATGTTTTGTGCGTTCCCAGCAGTAGTGGCAGCGTGTAGAGTACTGTAAGGTAAGTTAAAGGTATATGCCCTTTTCCCCACTGTAGTGTGATCCTGGAGTTAGTATATATACATAGAGGGGGCATGTGGGGGTGCTCAGCCCCCCACTTAGTTTGGTTGTACATTGTCCCGTTTCTGTTAAGAGGGTAAATAAGTAGTTTTTAAGTTCTGGAAAGGGTTAGTTATTGGTGTTCTAAGTGTGCTTGTCTATGGTTTAAGATTTAGTATGTTGAAGTTCAGCATTGTAAGCTGCTGGTGAAATGGGAGTCAGTCAAATGAAATTTAGGTCAATTGAGTGTCGGTCAAATGGGTGTCAGTCAAATGAGTTTTAGGTCAAGTGAAGTAGACCCCCTTGTAGATAAGGCTAGTCAGGCTAATAGGTCTATAGTTCCCAGGGTCAGTGGAAGCACCACCTTTATGCAAGGGGATAATGGTAGCCGTTTTCCATTCAGCCGGGATGAAGCCAGTATGATTGAAAAGTGTACCCAGTGGTGTTGCTAATTCTTGTTTGATCCCATGTAGGATGCAACATGGAATGCTATCAGGTCCCATAGATGCTGTGTTTTTGGCCTTAGAGAGGACATTTATGACCAACTGTTTAGAGATACAAGATAGGGGACAGGTGGTAGGGATGTCATGGGGTACATCTGGTGGGGATGGGGAGTGTTGTTTTCACAGAACCTGTCTGCTAACAGGTTAGCTATGTCTACAGGCTCAGTATGTGTGGTATCATTAATTACCAGTTCAGCACAAATCAGGACCTTTCCTTTTAGGGTATGGATGTAACTAAAGAATGCCTAATGTTTGTCTTTAGTTGAGGAAGCTAATTTGGATTTGTAGTTTGCTTCGGAGGACTTCACAATAAGTCTTATTTGCTTGTTTAAGCTGAGGAGGGAGTGATTCCAGTTTAGGGCTCGCTCCCTCTTACTCTTAAACAGCAATTTCTACCTCTTATTGTAAAGCCTGTTAATGGCAGTTGTCCATCAGGCAGGTTTGCTTTTCATTGAGTAGCTTGTTTTGGTCCTATCAGGCATGACTGAGTCAATGCAGTTATACAGGTGTTTGTATAAAGCACTCGTGTAGAACTTGGCATAGTTGCCAGTTCCATCTGAGGGTCGGAAGTGCATTAAAGCCAATTATACTATCCAATAAAAGGTTGTAATCTGCTTTGGGGAAGCTTTTTAGTTTAGTTGCTGCAGGGAGGGGGGGTTCGGGTGTGATAGTTACTTCAAATGAGACTGACTTGTGGTCAGATCTCACTAGGGAAGACCTCACAGTGGGGGTGCTACAGTGGTCTCCCCATATTGATAAGCACGAGATCCAGGATGTTGGCACCTGTTCTGGGGGTGTCAACCAGCTGGTCCAGGGCACTGGAGTTAACAAAGTCAAGTAGCCTTTGTGCAAGTGAGTTAGAGCATGAGTAATTTAGCCAATCAATGGATGGGTAGTTAAAGTTGCACAGAATCATTGGATGTATCTTGATAGACTCAAGTAGATCCAAATAGGCAGAGTGGGTGTCCTGATTCATGGAGGGGTCCTGTAGCTGGCAATGACTTGAATAGGTGTCCTACTAACATTTAATTGCACTTGAAGTATCTCCTGGGGATTATACTGTTTAACCAATCTGTTATTTTTTAAACATCTCTTCCTGAGCAGTTTCATATTCAGCCAACCTTTTCTTCACTTCGACCTCTGATTTTTGCAGCTTTATCATCTCATCTGAATCTGTTTATAGCTTCTTCCATTTCTCCAACCTTTTGTTGTTTGTGTTGATATACTCAATCAGTGTTTTGTTTATTTTAACCAGGTCTGTATGCAGTTCTCTTATATCTTCCTGTAGGTTACTGGAAGTCATGTCTGAAAGCTCCATTGCTTTTTTTCTGAAAAGCTGCAAAATTTTCCCAGTCAGTGTTTCTTCCTCACTTTTTGTACCTGATTTTTTCCAGGTTTTCTGTATTTCTTACTGAGCTCAACAAACTAGATAGCTGCTACAATAAAATAGCCAGATTTGCCACAGGATCACCTTCTAGAACCCACCAATGTGAAAGACTAAAAACACTCAACTGGCTAGAACTCCCCCTGACCCTTCAAGTCAACCAACTAGCACTTGCTCACAAAGTACTATATCATCCAGGCAACACACCAGCTCTGCAACAACTACTCCAGCCTTACACCGCTACCAGATCCCTGAGATCAAGTATCCAACACCTCCTTAAGGTAACAAACTTTTAAAATGAGGCAGGTAGATCCGTTTATAGACACTTCATCTCTAAAATCTGGAACTCCTGTCCAGCCCACATAATAAATAACAACTCCACCACCCAATTCAAAAAACTGCTCAAAACACACTTCCTGAATCACAGATTATGTACCTGTACTACCCCTGAATAGTAACTCATATGTCTCTGTTTCTAGCAACTAGAGTAACAGCTTATCTGCTGCTTTTGTAATGTCTGCATGGGGTAATAGTATCACTGAACACTGTAAAGAAACCTAAAGGACATAACATGTTTCTCATTTATTGAAATGAGTTATGGACGTTATCTACTCTATCGTCTTTCTATACTTGCTGTTAAACTCCTCTATAACATGTATGTATTAATGTAGCCTGTGAATGTTGGCAAATACACTCTTTGATTAACTCACTATCTTATATGTACTGTACTTCTATAAGCAGTATTAAGATTGTGTGTTCTTATATTGTTTATTGAACATTTTGGTTAACATCTCTTTCTCTTGTTAATGATGTTACTGCTCTGGAGCTTTTCTCCCCAGGACTCCACTGAAAATGGACATATATCCAGTTGGACTCTCCCGGTTAACAAATGTAAAATAAATAAAAATAAATAAATTCTTTATTCTTGGCATCTAGGCAATTCACTTACTAACCAGTTATTGAAATTTACCCATAAAGACAAGTTTACTGGCCTTCTCTGCTGAGTTTTCACACTGGGAGAGCTTTCACACTGGGAGAGGTAGAAACAAGCTGGTACTCACTATGTAGCCATCTTGGAAGTCCTCACTGTTTAACCAATCTGGAGGTGTATTTATCCTTCATGAATATCAATACACCACCACCTTTAGTTTTTACATCTTCAGTTTATGTTCTGAACATATGGAAGGAGTTATGGTTGGGGTGCTGTGACTGCACAAATGTCTTAAGTCTTTCAAGAAGAGGATTGCTTCCAGTGAGTACAGCTTCATGTTAAGACTCATAGCATTTAGCAGCATAACCTTGAGGTTATTTTTAGATAGAGGTTTGACGTTCTGGAATTTTCTCCTTGATACACTGCCTAAAAAGGCACTATGGGGTGGCAAGAGCCTTGGCCAGTAGCCGAAATCTCAGGGCTGACAGATAAGATTAATGTGAATATAGGTTTCTTATTGTAACTGTAAGTCATTTTTTTCACATCTTCTGGGCACTTCCAGCTTAATCTAAATAGTTTTAGTGTTGCTGTTTTGATGTGGCATAATCCTACTGGGGAAATTAATTTAGAATTCTGTCTCTCTCCTTTAATTATTGCTTGTAAAAGCCCCCTGTAGTGTCTAAGAACTGATCGTAATGATAAACCTAAAAAGCGCAAATTTGATAATGCTCTTTAAGGTAATGATAGAAAGCTCTCATTACCTTACTCTGCATGGTAAAATAATTCTTCATCTTCTCTTCTCTTTTATTGAAAGAGTCCAGCAGGAAAATGATTGTCTGTGGGACCTGGGTATTTAAGCTCCTATACAGAGGAGGAAAAATGTCCATGAATAAAATACCCTAGGGAAGCCAAGAACAAATGGATGACCAGGTAGGCTGCCTTAATAAAGGTACGGTGGGATGTCGGTGAAGAAGCTGGGCTACCAGTGAAGCCTTGAGAAAGGCTGTGTGTACCCGAGCGCTTGTGGTTGAAGGCTGAGTAAAGCCTTTAGAAAGGCTTCGTATACAGGTCGTAGTTCCGGAAGGCAGTCTACCTGGTCGTCCATTTGTTCTTGGCTTCCCTAGGGTATTTTATTGAAAGAGTAAGAATTTTATTTTTGTGATGCCATTTCTCACAGAAGCAGAGGATCATCCTCATTGTTTATGTCATTCATTCATTCACTCACTCATTTATTATATATTGGTTTTGCTCATAGAAAGTGTTCACCTGAACTAGACACAGTTGCACTGGAGGCCCACAGAAAAAAGTGTATTCTTAGGTGACATTACCACTCAGCCAGCTATACTTCCATGTCTGGATGTAAATCATGCCATGAAGATTTAGAGTCCCCCAAGAAGTGTATACATACCAAGTTAATACAGATGCCAACATACTTTCTAAGTAGGTTGCAATGGTCTGAGTTGATGCCACCTAATGGAAGAGTTCTTAAGTCAAAGTCCACATGCCCTTTTCTGTTTGTATCTGGGGATTATACTGCATAACATCTTTTCCTGTCTTCATGCCAGTAGGCTTCTTTTCATAATACTTATTCCCATTATATTGTCCATGCTGCCTGCCTGTCATCAGTCTCTTTTCAGCCAATCAGAACATTGAACATAGAGGCACCATCATTAAGGCAGCTATTGGGAGTAGTATGATTTTTTTCCCTAATTAAGCCCTATCCCTAGCACCCTCCTAGCGATCTCATGTGAGGGGACTACATCAGAAGGATGTCCCTGCCCTCCCACAGGAGGCACTGCACTGTATTCCACTGGTCTCCACCAGGGAAGTCAACTGTGCACATGTGCCCCCAGTAAAGACCCTGTCATCCTTTCCACTTCCACTGTCATGAGCCTTAGCTCCTAACTGAAGCCTGGTGAAGCGGGCTATAGTCAGGACACCATACCTGCGCACCTCTGACTCAGGCTTTATCTCTTCCCATAATACTGTCAAAATGCAATTATAAAGCTATCACTGTGTGTGTGTGTGTGTGTGTGTGTGTGTGTGTGTGTCTTGTCTGTCTGTTTTTTCTGGCTGTCTTGTTTTTTTGTATGCTTATTGTGCGTGTAGTATGTGTGAATGTGTATGAAAGATAGACTACATGAAAAAAACACAGACACACTCGCACATACACACACAGACGCGCAAGCAAACATACACACAATAAAAAGCACCTTTCTTTCAATATCCAGTAACTGCATTGTAAATCTTTCACTGGTCAAAAAGCACTGTGACTTGTAAAATGTTTAGCATGAATGTGTACATTTTTGATTTTTATGACACCATATAAACCTAAACCTTTTATATGACACCACATGAATATAAACCTTATCTAAGTTAGTAACCAGTTCTCTGATTTGCATTTAAAAAAATAATTTTGTGGCAGTAACATGCATTTTTTTTTGTTTTGTTTTTTGTAGTAGCTTGTTGGTTTCTTTCCCTTCCCTTTCTGAAAAGTTAAGTATTGCTGTTCTTCAGATTAAAATGCCAGTTTCTTTTTCACACTATTGTTTTCTTATATCACATTTCACCCGCACTTAAAAGGATATGGTGCGGTTCAGGGAGCTAAGGAAGGAAACAGCTACCCACGTGCTAGTGCTGTCTGCAAAAAATGAAAGATGTCACACGTATAGCTATTAAAATGATAAAAACAGTATTTAAAGGTAGCTACAAAAACTCTTTATGATGTCATTGCTCCTGAGCTCATAGAGAATAGGTTTTAAATGGGAAGAAGACATGTATGTGGGATGTTTTCTTTGAAGTTACTAATCCAAGTCTGTCTGTTTCTGTAATTTTTCAGACCTTGCTCTGCTGGGCATAGAAATATTATCCTGTTGTACAGAAGTGGTTGTCCTGCTGGAGGAAAAAGGATGAATGAGGAATTTTTTATTAAACTGCTGGATTTGTAGATAACATAACTGAAAGAATAAACATGTAAATGGGTGAAACCTTGTTGCAGACAGACGTCTTCAGTGTCATTTTTCTAAACATTTATGAATTCACAGCTTTCCTGATCAGGTTTAAGGGGGACTATCTGACAAGTAACAAAATGAACTATGTCTTCTTACCACATATTTAGCTCTTCACTCTACAAAAAAAATATATAAACTAAAGAACACTTGAAGTTGATTGCCATATACTTGGTTTTGCATACATTTGGCATGGTTTAAACTCATTGAATTCTGTTCCTCAATGTTAAAATTCTACATCACTTTTTATAGGTTCATAGGTAAATACTAACCCCCTGAATTTTTTTATGGTATGATCCCATTTATTCTCATTATGAAGATTGGGTGAAGATAGATGAAGGCTGCCAGCCCAGCCAGATAGAATTTTGGAGATAATTCTGTCATCTGTAAAATATTAATGTAAACCACGGGATTGTTGTCTTAAATGGTAAATATAGTGTTACATGTGGAACTGAAAAAAATGTAACAACAGTGCACTCTACTGACCAAGTAAAGCATGTTGTGACCCTTTGATGTAAACACGGCTCTGGCCGGTCTAGATGAACAAATTATTGCTATTGTTTTAAGGCCAGAGTTAATGGCCAGAATTTGCATGCATAAATGTCCTTTATTGCTCTGGTTTCTGCCCAGAGGGGAAGAATATAACTGTAGTTTCTGTTAGCCTGGAAACCCAGGGAAGTGTGAAGAATGAGGTAATGTGAACCAGGAATGTGATTTTAAAAACAGAGAATCAGAGAGCATTAAGCATTTTTGTCTTGACCATCCAACTCATCAGCACTGTCTTGTTTTATATGTAAGTTTATGTTAGACTTGTTTTCTCTTAGAAACAGCTAGAAACTAGAAAGATTAGACTAAGTGTTTTTCTGTGATGTCAGAACTGTACTACTGAATTATTTTAAGTATTTCTCTGTGATGTCTGAACTCTTGACTAGCACTGTGTAGTAAAAATTATTGTCTTATATTTTGATTATTTGTTATTAAATATTTTTAAACCCTTTTAAGTGTGGCTGTTTTTGTAAAGATAATTTAAGCTCTTTAGAGTACTTGCATGCCTTTGGTAAAATTGTACAAAGCCACTTCAATAGCTTTAGCCCTAGGCTATACTACCAATTGGATAGTAATATTGCACAGTAATAATTGGACACCCTTTTAAGGGCCTTTGAGTAGCTGATAAATATTAGTGGGTAGTGGCAGCTGGTACTACCGTATAGTCTGGGAAAAAGGGGCAAAGCTGGAAAACCTGCACCAGCCTTCCCCAGGAGTGTCTGTGTGGTTGTATAAACTCTTCTCAAAATGTGTGTGTGTGTGTGTGTGTGTGTGTGTGTGTGTGTGTGTGTGTGTGTGTGTGTGTGTGTGTGTGACCTACTTGGACAGGGACACTAAGCACTGGTTGGACAGAGAGGGTGCTGGAGGTTTTAGCTTGCCCACTAGGCTGAGATCTGGACCCTATAGCTGTGCCAGTGGGGAGTTGTATTGTGGACCTGGAGAGCAAGGGAGCGACCAGCCCCGGACTGACTATGATCTCTGTGTGCTTTTAAGGGAAATTGCGCTTTACTGTGTGTATTTGTTATCCTTTCCTCCTGTATGAGACACTCCTCACTGGTGTTAGTGGTGAGGATTGAGGCTCCTTCATTGCTGGGCCACGGGCATCACATATTAATTGTTTGGCAGTGGTGGGATATCCACACCACATAGTAATTGGTTGGCAAATACTAATTGGCTTGTAGTGGTGTGGGTAGAGTGAATTCCTGTAACTGATGTACACTGAGCTCTAAAGGTGTTTTGTACTCTAAGTCAGCCTCGCAGTGAATACTCAGAGTTCAGATCACAATTGTTTTATTTCTTTTGTTAGCTTAGTTAGTCAGGGTGAGCAGGCAGCATGTCAGCAGAGGAGTATGGAAAGCTGACAGGGAGCTAGCTGGTGTAGATGTGCCAGGCTAGGGGACTGGTGCATGGAAGCCTGACTAAGGTAGACCTGATTGCAGCCTTGGTTACAGCTGCATCAGAAAACAGCAACCAGGAGGACAATCAGACAGGCAGTGGAGATATAATACCCTCGGAGAATGGACAGCTCAACCTTTCTGCAGAGAACTTAAAAATCCATCTGGAGCTAAAGAGACTTGAGTTGGAGGCCAGGCATTTGGAGATAGAAGCAGCTGAGAGACTGAGGAGTCTACAGGCTGATGAAAATGAGAAACTGCTATGCCTGGAAGCCAAAGAAAAGGAGCGGCAGAGGAAGCATGAGAGGGAAATGCTGACTCTTCGCCAGAGTCATGGATGTAATGGAGAAGGGAGTAACTGGACCCTAGAAGCACAAAAGGTCAGTAAATCTCTTCCACAGTTTAAAGAGGGGGATACTTTTGATAGTTTCATTCATATGTTTGAGAGGGTATGCAAACAGTATGGTGTTGACCAAAGGGTCTGGGTATGGTTCCTGACCCCCTTACTCCATGGGAAAGCTGTAACTGTTTTGTCAAAAATGTCTGACTTTGCATGCTTTGATTATACTGCTGTTAAAAATCACTTGTTAGAATTGTTTAAGCTAACACCTGAAACATATAGGAAAAAGTTTTGTGAACGTAGACACAAGGCAGATGAAAGTGTGTGTGAATATGTTGCTCAACTGAGCACTTATTTCCATAGGTGGGTGAGTGGATGTCAGGTCACCACTTTTGGAGGGCTGGCAGACCTTTTGTTGAGGGATCAAGCCCTTAGCTCTTTGCCTGAGGAAATGAGGATCTGGTTAGCTGATAGACAATGTGCCACTTCAGATGAGTTGGGGAAGAAGGGAGACCTATACCTGGCAAGCAGGGCAGCCCTGCATAGGAAAGGGGCCTCCAGTACTGCTCACATACATACATGTGTGTGTGTGTGTGTGTGTGTGTGTGTGTGTGTGTGTGTGTGTGTGTGTGTGTGTATATATATATATATATATATGGGTCTAGGATTATTCACTGAATGCACATTTCACTGAAAGTCAAATGACTGTGCACAAATCACTAAAAGCACAATTCAGTGAAAACACATTTCACTGAAAGTTATATATGGCCTTTTCCCCACTGTAGTGCAACCCTGGAGTTATTATATATAGTAAGGGGAGGTGTGGGGGCACTGCCCCCCACATTGGGGGTTTTGGAGGACGTAGCCTCCCACATAGTTTGGATATATATTAAGTTTAGAAAACAGTCATTTATTGAAATTGCAAGTATCCATGTGTATAGTTCAAAATATTTAAAATAGGTGGGGGCTACGCCCCTTACACCTCCTCTTGCTATATATTCTAACTCCAGGGTCACTACTACAAGGATGTTGGTACCTCTAGTGGGGGGTAAGAATGAGCTGGTCCAGGGCACTGGAATTAATGAACTCCAGGAAATGTTGGGCAAATGTATTGGTACATGAGTAGTTTTCCCAGTTAATGGAGGTGTAGTTGAAGTCGCCTAGTATGAGAGTGTTAGGTTGGACCATAATATTTTCCAGGGTGCTTAGGAACGTGGAGTGTGAGTATTGGGACATGGTTGGGGACCTATAGCAGGCTGCGAGCTGAATCGCTGTCTTACCCAATATTAGCTGCACCTTAAGTATCTCTGATGTGTTATGTTGGGCTACAAGTCTAGAGGTATGTTCATCCTTTATGAATATGGAAACACCACCACCTTTGGAGCTTCGGTCCAAGTTCTGGGGCCAAAAGGTGTGGAAAGAGTTATAGCCTGGTAGTGTAGGGGTTCTTTCTGCTACCTTGAACCAGGTCTATGTTACAGCACAAATGTTGATGTACTCCATTTTAAGGAGTGCTTTGAATTATTCTAATGCTTCTAAGCCATATGTATTGGGTATTACTGTAAAAAGATGCTTTATATCCATGGTTACCATCACTGGGCAACACCCAATGTTACAATTCCTTTTATATAATCCTGGGTCCTGCAAAACATTCTGCGAATTCTTGATTACAGCAGGTGTAAACTTAAGTAGCCCCTCTAAATTATTTTCAACAAAGATAGATGCTGGTTCCATTATCCACCCATCCCCAGCCACAATGGGGTGCATGGGTGGATCAGTACTATCTTTGTGCACTTTAGGTAGGCATTTAAAGATAGGAGTGAGAGGGTATGCAACATTCAAATAATTATATAGCTTTTTGGTTATTAAACTACCTTCCTTCATTTCACATAAAGTATGTCTGACTCTAATTTTAACACCTTCCATTTGTTCTTTTGTGATCGGTACGTAAGCAGCATCATTCTTTAAAAGTGTTCAAATTTTCTGGGGGTAATATGCCCTGTCCATGAGCACTATTCCTCCCCCATTATCCGCTGGTCTTATCACAAGTTTAGGGTCATCTTGCAACTCTCTCAGTGCCACCATCTCCTCTTTGATAGTATTATAGCAGTAGCGTCTAGATTCCCCTTGCAGAAGGGAATTGTCTGTTTCATGCACATTAATGAAAGTATCCAAAACAGCTTTATACTGAGGTACAAACAAGCTAGGTTTTCGTAACTGGGAAACCTCAGTCTCCAAAGAATTTTTATAGATGTTTTTCAACTTTACTTTCCTCCCAAACAATTTGAGGCTCAGTACAACATCTTCAGTTTTTGATCTTGTCGTTGGAACAAAACGCAGGCCGTTATTCAAAACCTTAACATGTGCCTCATTTAATCTAAAACAAGATATAGTGGATATAAAAAGTTTGCACACCCCTGTTAAAATGCTAGGTTTTTGTGATATAAAAAATGAGACCACAATAAATCATTTCAAAACTTTTTCCACCTTTAATGTGATCTATGACCTGTACAATTCAATTGAAAAACAAACAAATCTGTTAGGGGAAAAAAAATATAAAAAATAAAAAATGTACAATGCGCTGGTTGCATAAGTGTGCACACCCTTATACTAATACTTTGTTGAAGCACCTTTTGATTTAATTACAGCATTCAGTCTTCATGGGTACACACCTGCCATCAATTAAAGGGACTCTGATTAACCTCAAATAAAGTTCAGCTGCCCTAGTAGGATTTTCCTGACATTTACTCAGTTGCCTGCTACAGCAAAAAGTATGGTTCATAGAGAGCTTACAAAGCATAAAAGGGATCTCATTGTTGAAAGGTATCAGTCAGGAAAAGTGTACAAAAACATTTCCACGGCATTGGATATACTATGGAACACAGTGAAGACAGTCATCAAAAAGTGGAGAAAATATGGGACAACAGTGACGATGCAAAGAAATGGACATCCCTCCAAAATTGATGAAAAGACAAGATGAAAACTGGTCAGGGAGGCTACCAAGAGACCTATAACAACTCTGAAGGAGCTGCAGGAATTTCTGGCAAGTGCTGGTTGTGTATTACATGTGACAACAATCTCCTGTATTCTCCATATGTCTGGACTATGGGGTAGGGTTGCAAGAGGGAAGAATTTTCTTACACAGAAAAACATCCAGGCCCAGCTAAAATTTGCAAAATAATACATCACTTCTCCCAAAAGCATGTGGGAAAATGTGTTATGGTCTGAGGAGACCAAGGATGAACTTTTTGGCCACAATTCCAAAAGGTATGTTTGGCGCAAAAACAACACTTCGCATCACCAAAAGAACACCATCCCTACGGTGAAGCATGGTGGAGGTAGTATTATGCTTTGGGGTTGCTTTTCTTCAGCTGGAACTAGGGCTTTAGTCAAAGTGGCGGGAATTATGAGCAGTTCCAAATACCAGTCACGTTTGGCCCAAAACCTTCAGGCATCTCCTAGAAGCTGAAGATGAAGAAGAATTTTACCTTTCAACATGACAATGACCCCAAGCATACATCTAAATCCACAAAATAATGCCTTCACCAGAATAAAATTAAATTTTTAGAATGTCCTAGCCAGAGCCCAGACCTAAATCCAATAAAATCTGTGGGGTGAAGCTGGAACAACAGGAACCAAAGCAAATAGCAAAAAAACAACAGGAACAAGTTCCACCAGGATTTATTATAAGCAAGAAAATCTCTCTCTCTCTCTGACGTCTCGGCCGAAGCCTTCAAGGAGAATGAAACACTTACATAAAAAGGCAGTTTATATACACAAGCATAATAAAATGATTAAACAATTAATCAATTAGACAACAATTCAACAAGCTAATACTCTCCAATTGAGCTCTTCATTTAGCCCAAAAGGAAACATGGTTTTGAATTTTAAGATATATACAGTTTCTTTCTGCACTAACACAGTTTTAACATCAGTATTATTAAACATAGAGACACAAACTTGTTCTAAAACAGTTCCTTTTAAACCCTCATTACATTTATTATGTGCTTCTAGAAAATGTGCTGCAACTGGGCTGTCTTCTTTACCATTTTTGATGTCTCTTAAATGCTCTAAAAATCTTATTTTAAAGGCCCTCTTTGTTTCACCAATGTAAAACTTATTGCAGGGGCATTGTAGAGCATAAATGACACCCACAGAATTACAACTAAATATACCCCGACTATCAAATTTAACCTTGTTAATAAAGTTAAAATTAGATACAATGTGTTTGCAAACCTTACATTTCCCACAGGGAAAAGTCCCAACTTTAACAGGTTCTATATACATTCTTAACAAGGGCATTATGATCTTAGATTTTACAAGAAAATTCATCACCAAAAGAACACCATCCCTACGGTGAAGCATGGTGGAGGTAGTATTATGCTTTGGGGTTGCTTTTCTTCAGCTGGAACTAGGGCTTTAGTCAAAGTGGCGGGAATTATGAGCAGTTCCAAATACCAGTCACGTTTGGCCCAAAACCTTCAGGCATCTCCTAGAAGCTGAAGATGAAGAAGAATTTTACCTTTCAACATGACAATGACCCCAAGCATACATCTAAATCCACAAAATAATGCCTTCACCAGAATAAAATTAAAGTTTTAGAATGTCCTAGCCAGAGCCCAGACCTAAATCCAATAAAATCTGTGGGGTGACCTGAAGAGGGCTGTGCACAAGAGATGCCCTCACAATCTGACAGATTTGGAGTGCTTTTGCAAGGAAGAGTGGGCAAATATTGCCAAGTTAAGATGTGCTATGCTGATAGACCCCTACCCAAGAAGACTGAATGCTGTAATTAAATCAAAAGATGCTTCAACAAAGTATTAGTTTAAGGGTGTGCACACACAACGTTGTATTTAGTTTAAGGGTGTGGACACTTATGCAACCAGCATATTGTAAGTTTTTTATTTTTTATATTTTTTCCCCTAACTGATTTGTTTGTTTTTCAATCCAATTGTACAGGTTATAGGTCACATTAAAAGTGGGAAAAGTTTTGAAATGATTTATTGTGGTCTCATAAATTGAAAATTAAAGTATTGTGACGGATATGCATTAGCGTTTGACTCTTCTGTCTTCCGAGGTCCCCCGCTTTCTCCCTGTGCTCAGGGAAATCATCTCTATCCCCTTCCATACTTCTCTTACTTGAAGAGGTCTTAGATGTAACCACAATCTTGGGTCTCACCCCAGCACCAACCATCCCAGAACACTTGCCCTATTGCTGTTCAGTCACATTGGTCTCTATCACAGACTTAATCATTCCTGCAGGGGTGTAGGGACTACTGATGCGGGCCTGAGTTCCAATGCATGGATTTTATATATAAAATAGTACACCAAGTAAAACTGCAAGCAGCCCTCAAGATCTATTGCACAGAACACCTGAATTTATCTCCTTAAATATCCAGCACAAAGTAGAATGTAAGCAAGTACCAATTTATTGGCCCCAAGTCCACTTCCAGCCACAAAGCAAACAACTGCTTCTTCAGTGCAAAATTGGTTAAACACACATCAGTTTATAGTCAAATATGATTAAAGACACATGCTGTAATATCAGAACTCTCGCTGTCTCGTTGGCTCATGCAGGCTACACACAAAAGGATACCCTAGCTGAGAACCAAACCAGAGAACTAAATACTATGTGGCAAAAACAGCAATCTCAGCTGTGTTGTTTTAGGGTTTAAGATATATTTATTTGCATGAAGAATATTAAGGTCTAGTTCATTTTTGATGCTGAACAAAACTATTCTTGTTTTTAATGTATACTGTTTAATATACTGAAATGTTATAAAAACACATTTTTACTACATCTGTTAAAGGGAGGTGTATTTTACTTAAAACCACATGTGTTAATCAGCTGTAATGTCATTTATGGCAGGTAAGTGAAATGCTGTGCTGGGGAGCTATATGAACAACAGCACTTAGCCAGAGCATTCAGTTGTTGTCTCCTCTGCTACTCTTTGAAATACTCACCACATTAGCTTGTCTGTGAGTGTGCCTTCTTTCACAGGTAACTGTAGGGATTTCTCCTTTTGGTATGCCCAGCTTAGCAAATTCTGAACATCGTTTTACTCCTGCACTTGAGTTGTACAAATCTCTGACCTTGAAGATCTATTTGATGTCTCAGGTGAGGGGGGTGTCCAACCATTTTATTCCCCAGTTCAATCCCTGTACACTGAGCAGGCACAGATTAAATTGTTCCCTGCCGGAAGTAAGTGAGTAAACAAATAACTAAGAGTGTTTCACTTTAGCATGTGAGGGACTTCATACCCTCATACTTACATATACTACCATCATGTCTGCAGAACAGTAGAGAAAAGTCTAATTAATACAGCACAAATTCTGAAGAAGTCCAGCTCAATGGATGAAAGCTCTTAATTTTGTTTTTAAAAAGTTGTCCATTAAAGTGTATTTTATTTCCATCAAAAAAAGGTTCAATGAGTGTGACGTCCTTCAGTGTGATTTTTGATTACACAAGTTTTTTTGACACACTCGAATTATTGTGTAATACAGCACAGAAACCTTGCACACGCAGCAAGACCACTGATAATAATTCAAGTCTATGAGTTTTCGGTGTAGTCTGAATAAAGACATATTACCAAAAGACAATTGCTAAACCTTATAAACCTTATCTTAGGGGAGGGTGGAAAAAACAAACTGGAAGACAAATGTAAAACACAGGAATATAAAATGATGTACTGATGTGAAAAAAGGAAGATCTGTCTACAGATGCTAGAAGCAGAGTCCTGCCAGTCTAATGGGCATGGCAGTAAGCATTAGTTTGCAGAAGGCAACTTTACTTTTCAACTGATATAATGAGTATGTATCTGTTATATAAGGGACTGGAGACCTGCACTGGGGAAATCTTAGGAGGAATCCTATAACTCAGTTAAGATTTCAAACCTCCCTGGCTTGTTAAGACAAAATGGCAAGAGCTCATTAGGCCAAGAATTAAAGAGTTGAGGTCTCAAAGGAGGTTCATTTCTGGAGTTACATTCCAAGTAATAATGCTTCACTGAGGTCTGAACTGACCACCTACTCACACTGTAGTATTTGTAGTGGAATATGTATTTTGATGCAAGCATTGGTGGTGTTTCCACACCTATGATGTAGAAATGTTTGGCCATGACATTGCAAAGGGAAGCTCTGCATCTCATGGTGATGCATGCATGTTATTAGCAGCTTGCTTGGAAAGTGCATGTCTTCCTGAACTTATGAACTTGTTTAAAACTTGGATAGGTAGTATAAATCCAAAGTATTAAGAGCTCCCCCTTCCCTGGATTCTAACCCCCAAAAATTAAACAGGAAGATGGATAATTTTAAGGATAGTATGTAAACAATTGTGAAAAAAAAATGCTTAGTTTGATGAGACATATGACCCTTTTGAAATGTCAGATAGGCATACATGCAGGTTTATTTGGGGCTGCACCTCAGAGATCCTGTAAGCAGATATGATGGCCACCAATGAAAGCATCTTCTAAGAGTTGAATGCCAAAGTAACTGAACCTTTTGGCTTAAACAGAGAAAGAAGTTCTCAGTCATAATGGTCAAGCCCAAAGGAACGGACGGTTTCTTCAAAGACATGCAAAGGTGGAGAATCCTTTTTACCCATCTACCATTTCTTTTTTCCACAGGATGATGGTGTGTAGAGATGATACATTCATGCACCTTCTCTGCAGAACTAAGGCAGTTTGGTGACTGAGATAGGTAAGGTTCACCCGAAAACTTACCCGCTAAGTTGGAATGGTGTAAACCTGCACCGAGAGAACATTTTCCACCTAGCAGAGTAGGAATTGCGAGTTGAAGGCTTCCCAGCAGCTTATTCTTAAGTAAAGCCCACACAGAAAAGCCAAGCAGAAGCAGAGAATCTGAATGAGGATATGGGCCCTTAGGTCATGAGGGCTGTCCACATTGCTGAGAGAAGTTGTTTTATCAAGTACAGGGATAGGTTTATTCAGTATGACAGAAAACCTAAAAGCACACAAGCAGCATAGTTACCATAAAGAAGCAGGGCTGAGGAACTTTAAAACCAGATCCCATTGAATGTGATTTTAATGTAAGCAGATAAACTTTATGTCTAAAAACCATTCCCAGGCTACTCCGCCTACACAGTTAACAAACAAATAAATGAATAACTGTACTGGGAAGTCATCATTGAATTTTATTTCAGAATGTCATGTTTTTCAAGTTGTGTGTTTCGATCAAACATGTAGTTCTGATTTGCATTTTCTAACACTGAAATGTTTGTCTGGCTGTCAGCCACTGAAAACAAAATTAGAAGCTTCTTGAGAGACTGACACTTGCTTCTGGAAAATAATCTCCCAGAGCTAGGCATGAGGATATAGTGCCTCTCAAGGGGCATTGAGGAGACACAAGTGTTGACGGAGCAAATGATTAATATATACTTGCTGGGTAGCACAGCAGTAGAGCACACAGTACAAAGAAGGATTTTTTTTCAGGCAGAAATATTACTGTGATCTGCAGTGTCCAAAAAGCAAATGTGTAAACATGGTAGAAAAAGAAAAAGTTACAGCATTTAAAAGAGAAATCTATTTTGTCCCTTTAAACTGCGACTCACAAAAAAGATATTTCCAGTACAGCAGGACAGTTTTACTATTTCTGCATTCATTGCTTTTATCCTAAATTCTGAGACTGACCCATTATATCAGTCCACAGGTTGGAGGAAGAGAGCCTGCCATATTCTTTTTGGGAGTGGTAGGGAAAATTTGAAATGTGTATATGTCAGCTGCAACGGGGACTGGGGAAAAATGAGGACACTATGAGTTCAGGGTTTCTGTTTAACACATCTCTGCATTTAACATTTTCTTAAATAAAACTTTATCAGTAATCCCTGCCCTCATGTTATGACCTGGCAATCCCCTGGCAGACACAGACATTCACATACATATTTTATTCCTTGGCAGCTGGCAGTAAGCCAAATGGACACTGCAGGGAATAGGGCCATGACTAGAAGAAATTCCTGCCAACATATTCAACAGGAACTGCATTTGCTAGCACAAGAGGTGTAAGCCTACACTGTTATCTTGCTTTGCAGAGAATGATAAGGGAGGATGACCTTGCAATATAACTTCTGTGGTTTATGTGTGCAAGCATCTGCACCAAAACAAAGCTCTGACCTGCAAAGAAAAGTGAGTGCTGATTTTCTGAAAGTGATGACTTAAAAAGGAGCTGTTTTCACTAAGGTCTGCACGCTGCATGCATTTAGAGTGCAACATGGTTATTCTGAGGAAAAGAGAGACTTGAAGCTACCGGAAAAGTGCATATCAACCATGAGTTGTCCAAGTGTAAAGCCTGAATTTACTATTGTAATTCCTGCAACAAAAGCTTAACACTGGATTTCAATCTTTGTTGATGGGCAAATCATAAACACATTCAGTGATCAACAGCAGACATCTTCAGAGATGTGCCTTCCCCCAGGACCTTGACTGAAGGCTCCTCTACCTTCCCTAAATGATCCATTTTTTCATCTGGAGTAGGATCCAGTTGTTTCTAGGTGAGGTGAAAGCCCTGTGGTCCATTTGTTCATGTCCAGGAATCACTATCAACCGTTTATTCCCCAGCAGGAGTCAGGTGGTAGGGAGCAGGCTAGTTTCTGGCCATGGGGAGGGTGGCCTACTGTCTTCCCTTGGAAGCACCGCTCCCCTTTCCTGTGAGCCCGCTGGTGCTGCCTCCCAAGGGTAATTGTGACTCTGCATTCCAGTCTTTGCATGGCAGTATAATGTGTGACCCATGTTGTGAACCAGAACTACCCTGCATCCCCCAGGGATGGCTGCTTTGGTAGCAACTGCTCCCTCCCATCCTCTCTGGCCACTCCTGCAGCTAACTGAACCTATGGTTGAACTTGGGTCACCTGCAGGCATGGTCAGGGCTTTATACCTTTTTGCCATGGATTGAGTTCTTCAGAGATGTGCCTTGTACAGTATTTTTGCTACTTCCATTAACAAATCTGTACTGTGATGTCCTGTGCAAGATATGGATCATCTTAGTGGTCAGAGTTATGCAAAATTGTAGCACTGTATTAGGATGGTGAGTATTTTGCTGATGATCTGAAAGAGTGAATGAGAGAGAGAGAGAAATGCTGTACAAAGAAGATTGGGGCAGATTTTGCATGGCAAGATAGCCTGTTATGTCATTACCAATTTTTTTTCAGTTGCTTGGTCCCAAGTGCCAAGCAGCCATCTGATGTTCATCGTGTTTCACTGCTGCAGTCATTACACTTGGGTTATCCTGCCATCAGGCGGTCCCACAGTCGGCCAGAGTTCCAAAGTCTTGGTCCGGCGTCGGTTGCTGTCGCTTCTTCCCTGACGTCAGTGTGCCAAGGGTATATAAGATGCAGCCGACACCATTTTCTTCAGTCTTTCTTGCCGCGCGGTGCCCGAAGCAAAAGCAGTTCGCAAGTGCCGGTCGGCCGACTCCTGAGATTTTCAATTCGAATTTCAGATCCGAAGTCTTCTATAAAGCTAAGTACCCCATTAGGGAAACTTTTTCTTGCCTCAGACCGATGTCAATAAAAGTTAATAATTGTATTTCTTGTGGGAAGCAAATACCTCATAAGGATTTTCATTCTTACTGTATTCCATGCTTAGGTCCAGACTACGACGTCACTAGTTGTCGGTTTTGTGCTAGATTTAACAAACGCACTGTTAAACGTCGGTTTGATTTTGCTCGCCATTACTTTAGCCAAAGGTTTAATTATACCATGCTGTCAGAACAACCGATGACCGGATTACACAAAAAATGCAAAGACAAGGATAAGGACAGGCACCCGAGGCCCAAAACCGACGATGAAGCCTCTTCTTGGCCAGTCGCCGGTTCTCAGTGAGGCGCTTTCGCAGCCCCTGACACCCGCTACCTCAGAGCCACAGGCCGCCTCCGACTCCCACGTGGAGATGTCTAGGCCTCTAGATACTGAAGGTGTTGGGCCTACGGAAACTAACCCTTCAGATGGGTCCGAAGCCGCTGAGCAGGCATCAGCTTCTGAGGGTGTTTTCAGGCCTTCACAGCTTACCATAAAACCTACATCCAAGTCTAAAACTCCATTAAAGACAAAGAAGCAAGTACAGCATTCACCTGGACAGGCCTCCATGCCTAAAAAACAAATGCTCAAAATGGCTGAAGACTTAATTACTCTGATCAGGAGTTCCCATCCCTCTCCTGATAAAAGGCCAATGCAGGACACAGATTATGATTCCTCTGACCAGGTTTCCATTTCTTCTGATTCCTCTTAGGATCATGGATACTCTTTACCCCCCTATGAGGACACAGATGCTGAAGAATCTGTTCCTTCAGCCTCTCCTCCTGAGGATTATTCTTTTGGGGAAACTTTACATACCATGAGGGAGCATTTCCATTGGGAGGGCCAGGATTACTCAGAATCCAAGAAAAGGCTCAGAGACTTTCTCTTATTACCTCAGCACAGACCCCTTGCTATTCCGCCATTGTTAGATATTGTGGATGATGTGTTCTCTGAATCCAGTTTAAATCCTGATTCTTTTCCCCCTGCTCCAGTCAAGCCATACAGGTACTACAGAGTCGCTGACTCTCACAAATTTCTTTATAAAAACCCTGTGGCTGATCCAGAAACTATTTCCCAAGGTCCCAAAGGGGTAAAGGCTTCCACGGCTAAGAATCCAGTTCCCTCTGACAGGGATTATAGAGCATTAGACAGATGGGGGAATAAAGTTTACACTTCTGCAACTTTAGCAATGAGAGCTTTAACTTTCCAATTTCACATGCTTAAATACCAACAATATTTAATGTCTCTGTTAAAACAGAAAATGATTACAATTTCAGAACATCCTGACTATAAGGAAATGCAGGAATTATTGCATGCAGCTGAACAAGTGCGAAAACATACTTTGCAATGTGGTTTTGGTTCATTAGAGGCAGTTACAGGATCTGTAATTCAAAGGCATGCTTGGTTAAAAGAACAAGCTTTACCTGATCATGTTAAGGCTAAATTATTGGATGCTCCTTTACAGCAGGATATTTTATTTGGTGTTAAGGCAGAAGAGGTATTAAAGAAAATGGAGGATAAGGCAAAATCTATGCAAACAGTGAAGGATTTCTTACAGGTACAGCCACCTCGATTTAGCAGAAATTGGCCTTGAAAGAATTGGTCCTTTCCAGTGTCAAACAGACCACAAAGAGGCAGATGCAGACGCCCAAGAGGCAGATCTCCGCCCCAAGACTCTTACAGACCACAACAGTGGGGTGCTACAATCCCAAAAGGAGGCAAAGACAAGTCACAACCTTACAGGAAACAGTCCCAATGACATCCCCCTTCGAATGCCAAGCACTTACCTTTTGGCAGCTCCCTTGGGGGAAAACTAGCACTTTTTCCTCAAAAGTGGCATATAATCACCCAAGACAAATGGGTTCTGAACATTGTGTCTCAAGGTTACAGGTTCCACTTTCACACTCTACCAAGGTTAAAAGGAATGCCAGACCTGCCACAAAATCAATGGGCAGAGGCACAAAAACAAATTACAGCCCTCATGGACATGAGAGCTATCCAAAAAGTGCCACAACAGGAACAGGGACAAGGATTTTACTCAAGACTTTTCTTGGTCCCCAGAAAGGACAAAGCCTGGAGACCCATACTAGACCTTTCTACTCTAAATACTTACCTGGATGTTCCGAACTTCAAAATATTGACACTACAGCAGCTTCTTCCCATGCTGGGCAAGAAGGCTTGGCTTGTTACTTTGGACCTCAAAGAGGCATACCTGCATGTCCCTATCAGACAAAATTGCAGAAGATACCTCAGATTCATAGCTGGTTCAATGCATTACCAATTCTCTGCACTGCCCTTTGGCTTATCTACTGTGCCCAGGGTCTTCACAAAGTGCCTGGCACCAGTAATTGCATTTTGCAGACAAAAAATAATTCAAATATATTCATACCTGGACGACTGCCTTATTCAAGCAGAGAGCAAGGGCATTCTTCTAAAGCATCTGGCGTTTGTAAAAAAGTTGCCTAGGGTACACAGTAAATGAAAATAAATTAAAACTAGTGCCCTCACAAGAGATAATATTCCTGGGTGCCAGCTTAAATACAACAGCCCAGATGGCCTATCTCACACCAGACAAGCAAGGACAATTGACTCAGTACTTTCAATTGATGGCAACAAAGACCCAA
The DNA here is from genome assembly GCF_019279795.1 of Protopterus annectens. Taxonomy (NCBI): domain Eukaryota; kingdom Metazoa; phylum Chordata; order Ceratodontiformes; family Protopteridae; genus Protopterus; species Protopterus annectens. The sequence goes on along the minus strand of NC_056734.1, from coordinate 422,081,957 downwards.
CTCCCTGCAAGAAAAATTCTGCAGGCCTTGGGATTCATGGCATCTTGCATACTTCTAATTCCATATGCCAGACTGCATATGAGGAAATTACAATTGTACCTAAATAGTGTTTGGACTCAACACTGCCACAGTTTGGAAGCAGTAATACCACTAATCCCCTGCCTACAACAGGAGTTTCGATGGTGGGCACAGGCATGTCACCTCAACAAGGGACAGCCTTTCACTCTACCCACAGCCAGGCAGACACTAACAACAGATGCTTCGGATTATGCCTGGAGAGCACACATGGCAGGAAAATGTATTCAGGGCAAGTGGATCGCAGACCAAATGCATCTTCACATCAATCAAAAAGAGATGTTGGCTGTACAAAATGCCCTAACAGCTTTCGAGGGCCTTCTCCTTCCAGGACAACTATTATTAAAGACAGTCAACACCACAGTTATGTGGTACATAAACAAGCAAGGGGGCACTCATTCTTATCCCCTATGCAGACAAGCCATGACCTTGTGGAACACAGCTCTAACCTATCAAGTTCATCTACAGGCACAATTCCTGCCAGGAAAGAAAAATACTCTGGCAGACGACTTAAGCAGAAACATCATGGATCCTCATGAGTGGAAATTAAATCCACAAGTATTCAGCATGATAACACAGAAATGGGGGTGCCCAGACATAGATCTTTTTGCCACCCCAATGAATTGCCAACTACAAAAATTCTGCACAAGGACTTATCACAAACAAGCATGGAAAGTGGATGCTCTCTCGTTCAGCTGGAAAAGCCTAAAAGTTTATGCCTTCCCACCACTGCCTCTCCTTTCAAAAGTATTCGTAAAAGCCGGACAAGAAAAAACACAGATGATCCTGATTGCCCCAGACTGGCCATGCCAGCACTGGTACCCAATCTTAAAGAACTTAGCTCAAGGCCCACCATGGATTTTACCCATAACTCCGCACCTTCTGACTCAACAAGACAACCAGATCCTGCACAGTCAGCTCAAAACCTTAAACCTGGCTATGTGGCAGATTCATTAGTCAAGCAGACAACACCACTCTCTAAAGCTGTTATGGATGTCATTTTGGAGGCCAGGAGGCCTAGCACCAGGAAATCTTATTCAGAAAAGTGGAAGAGATTCTGTGCCTGGAACCAGGCTCAAAACTTTGACCCTCTTGTCCCAAATATTCCTCAGATATTACAATACTTGACTGAGATGCTGGACAAAGGACTATCCTTTTCATCCATTAAGATCCACGCCTCTGCCATCTCGGCTCATTACAACACAGATCCTCCTATTTTCTTTCATTCATTGCTAAAACAATACCTCAGAGGGGCTAAAAACATAAGACCGCCCCGGACAGCACCAACACCAACTTGGGACCTCAATTTTGTCTTGGAAAAACTAACTTTACCTCCTTTTGAGCCAGCCAATTCAGCAGAATTAAAATGTATATCATGGAAAACTGCTCTGCTTCTGGCAATAACTTCAGCAAGAAGAGTCTCAGAACTGCAGGCACTAATGGCAGTGGAACCTTTCATCATTTTTCACCAAGACAGGGTTTCTTTAAGAACAAACCCTTCATTTATGCCTAAGGTGGTATCCAGTGTGGCTCTTAATCAAACTATACATTTGCCAACTTTTTATCCAAATCCCCAGAATAAAGGGGAGAGACTTCTGCATTCCTTGGACATACACAGACAATTACATTTCTACTTGGATAAAACAAAAGCTTTCAGAAAAACTGAGCAATTGTTTATAGCATATGCTGCAGGATCACAGGGAACGGCTATTTCAAAGCAGACCATTTCAAAGTGAATAGAACACTGTATTCGGTTCTGCTACACACAGCATGGGAAACCTGTACCTAGTAACATTAAGCCACATTCCACCAGGGCAACAGCCACTTCAACTGCCTACCTTAGAGGAGTACCTACCAAAGATATCTTGGAAGATGCAACTTGGAGTTCAGTGCACACCTTTACCAAGCATTACCACTTGCCTCTTTACTCTAGATCCAGAGCTGGCTTTGCCACTGCAGTGCTGCAGGGCCTCATAGCCACCCCAAATCCTCTATAGAACCAGCCACTCTAACTCAGCTTTGGGATTCAACCCAAGTGTAATGACTGCAGCAGTGAAACACGATGAACATAGTACAGTTTTGTACCTACCATAAATATAGATGTTCGAGTGTCTTCACTGCTGCAGTCCAGGTTACCCACCCGCCATCCCCTCTTTCTTAGCTGGGACTTATCTATACTTTTCAACCCTATACTACCTATATGGTGTATTTGCTGGTAACTGAAGGTTTTGTTTTTTACCTTTATTGTATGTTTTATTTCCATTATGTATTGCCTACCTATTTGGGTGCACCTGAGATCTGGGGCAAGAAAAACTGAAGAAAATGGCGTTGACTGCATCTTATATACCCCTGGTGCACTGAAGTCAGGGAAGAAGCGACAACAACCAACGCCAGACCAAGACTTTGGAACTCTGGCCAACTGCGGGACAGCCTGACGGCAGGATAACCCAAGTGTAATGGCTGCAGCAGTGAAGACACTCAAACATCTACATTTATGGTAGGTACAAAACTGTACTTTATGCAGCAGATTTACTACTTGCTGAGAAGGAGCTGCTTCCAGCAGTGAGATGTGAGTCAATCATGTGGCCATCATGCAGATATCCCTCAGGCTTTTTATGTTATTCTCCAGTGATATTCCCTCATCTCACATGTGCCAGTAATATCTCAGGAGAGGCAAATAATGAGCTCATGGTATATATTGCATGCTTGCATGTATGACTCAACCAAAGCTCTGCACGCATGATTCTGCTCTCCACTTGTGGTTCAGCCATGTAGATCTTTCCAGCCAAGTGGCGCTCCCAGTCCCTTCCCCAGATGGGTGAGCTGATACAGGCTGCTGTCTCTCCCACCCCTCTGACTGGCTCCTTCAGCACTAGGAAGTCTAATCAGGTACAGGCCATCTATGCTGAAGTTAGGGCTTCTTACCTCTGCACCACAGCTCCAAGATATGTTACTCTGGAAGAGGAAATGTGGACATGTATTATATGCTGAAGAATGGAGACATGTAGCTCTGAGTAATGAAAAAATGTGGTGTATGTTTGAAATATTTGCTGTGAACTGACATTTTTTAAGTGAATTTGTTATTATCCTTAAACTGGGCTGATTTGTTTGATTTGAAGTTATTTAAATTAAAAAAAAATCACCTTCTCTTTTTAATCAGTGCCATGAGGTCTTGGACTGCCACATAAGGTACCATCAGTTTAGGTGGATGGGACCATGGCTTAACATCTCATCTAAAGGCTGTCACCTCAGGAGTGCAAAAATCGCCTAGTCCTAAACCACAGGATATGCATTAGAACATGAAATTAAGCTTGTGGTATGAGGAAATGGTCCTGACATCAGAGGCAATCATTCTACCTTCTCAGCCACTATAGTAATTGATCCCATTTGTTCTCTGCACTTAATATGTGTATATAAGATGTGATGTGCCTAAGCTGCAGGACTGCCCGATCTCTGGGTCATTGTTGCATAACAATTTATGTGGATTACACATTGGACCACTTTGGAAGGCTGAGTGTAAACAGCTTGTATTGTGCTGCAAGCTACTTCTGCTACATGTATGGCCTAGCGTTAAATCATGACCAGCCACTTCTGCTTATGTTTAGTCACAACTACCACTTGTAGACTCTTGCAAAGTTTTGTGAATCTCAAGTGTCATTATCTAAGTAAGTCTGTTTTGGGACTGCACCTGGAAATGTTGATGACACTACCTGCATAATACAAAAATACCTCCCAAAAGAAGGAATGTCCTTATTCAGATGGCAGATTAAAAGTACATTTGCCTCAGTTAAGGAGCTTGTTCTATTCCATTATATTTACTTCAGCAGGAAGTGTTTACTGTTTAAAAAATAAGGGATGTAGCTGCGAACTTTGTTAAGTAAAAAAAATAGTGCAATTAATATCTCTTTTCTTACTAAACGCTAACTTTCATTCTAACAGTGGTAGCATGTTGCTTTATCGATTAGTATGGGTTTTGGCACCCTTGCCCTAGTTCTGGAAGTTTTACATAATTTGCTGAAGAAGTGCTCACCTTGTGTTTGTCTTGCTTTTTTAGACAGTATCACTTAGTAACTTTGCCAGCCCTCAGGAGAGAGAGCACTACAACTGAGTTTGCAACTGAATTTGCTCTCTAATGTTCCTACTGTCATGTGATCACGTCATGGCTGAAACTTGGAGGAAATGATCAGACATGTCTTTTGCAATCCACTATAGAAGAAAACACATTGTCATTTTCTGCTGAGAATAACGCTAGCTGGGAAGTTTATATAAACGTCACATGGAGACACATTAGTGGCCATTAAAAAATGAATGTCACAAGAGCAATATAATGTTGCAAATAGTAATTTAGTGTGTAATAGACAGCATTCAGATGACTTTTATGTTTCTGTACCAATGTCAATTAATTTCATTGCGAGTGTTTCCTATAATTGCTTAGCTGAAGTAAAAAACTGACTCACCTTGCTGGTTCTGAGGTGATACTTGGCCCAGTAGACAAAAGTATTAAAACCCTAGAGTTTTTTATAGTATAAATCATATACGCTTCATTTGACCATGTGATTTGTTTCAAACCAACAAAGTTGCTTGTCAGTAATTCAAAATGTTTTGCTGGTTCATTTTTGTGTTAATGTTATTCTTATAAGTATTGTATTCTAAGATGTGCTAACACTGAGAATACAGATGTCTCTCCACACTTTGATTACAAGGATATGCCTGTGAAAGGCCTCTGGCTGATATTCTTATTGGCTTTGCAGGCTTAGCTTGCCATGCATTTTCACAGTTGATACATTTACGTTTCCTTTTGGAAGATTGCCTTCTAATAGCCATATTATCCATGCATGTTCTGGAAACATTGACATTTTACAGTTATTTCTTAGAAGTCTCGTAACAGATGCAAAATTATTGCACCAGAAAAAATCAACTAATTATCTGTAGCATAAATACTGCTCCAAATTCTACATTTCTACTGAACTCATTTTACAAGTATTACCTTATGTTTTTAAAATGCCAGACACATGCAGTCGTTGAAGTGGGTGGGACAGATGTTCTTCTGTTGATTATTTTGCCCTGGTTATTGCTTGGGCTAGCAGCATTAGTAGTAGACAGCCATGAAAAGGGATGCATTATGTGATTTGTGATGCTTACCCAAAGGTAGTTTAAGACATATGCCAGAAGGATAAGTGCTATTATGCTTTCTGCAAGTACATCACAAATCTTATGCTTACATAATGGTTGAATATTACATCTAGATTACTTGTAGGAGGTCAGACGGCAGCATACCTCTCAATCTGTTGGCACAAGAATTCTGGACAAAGCCAAAAATAATGGGGGGCAAAGGCCAAAATAAGGGGCAGATGTTGAATGTTGCTCTTATAAACTTAAACATTTGCTAGAAATACAGGTTACAGGTTTGAGTTAGCATGCATTTTCTATGGGATATGAAATCTTAAACTCAGATGTCTGTCATTATTTAGTGACTTCAATATTCAATGATTTCTTAAAAAAACACACATTTTATGAGGCACAGATGAAAATTATAAAGTAAAATGTGGACATTCTGCAAAAAAATGGACAGCTGAGAGATATGGACTGCAGGTACTTTTGTTGTACAAAGTGTAGCTATTCTGCATTTGTAAGTTAACATAAGCCTTCTGTCTCTGCAGTCCTACACTGAATGTAGCCCAACACACTTTGGATTGACAGCAAGAAAATGGAAACATCTGGTAGTTTGGCTGTCTGCACCTTGGCTGAATGTAACGTCACGTAATATGTGTATGTTGGTTGACATAGATGAAACTTGCCTCTGTGTGGAAGGAAACTATTTCCTGTAAATTTGTTTGTCCAGCTGCATGTATCCTTTTAGTAATGTGGTTGGAGTGAGTTTGATCGTATCACAGCCAGTGAATCTTATTTTCTAATATCTTGTCAGCATAGAATAGCCATCCTATCTGGAGTGTCAAGACATCCTCTAGAAGAGACATTTTTAAGAACACCTCTTGATTGCACGTGTTATGGGCCCATTAGGATCATTCAAATACAACTTTGGTAGTTGAAAATATGGCCAAAATGCTATGTTTTAGATTAATTTTCTGTGGGAGGCATATCCCCCTACATTCTTCCATGCAAGAGGTTGTACTCCCTGCACACAGTTTAGCTATAGTCATCTCAGGTTTTGCTGCATCTCTTGTCAGGGAAGCCAAGTCCTTACTTGACCCCCCCCCCCCCCACCCCCATCCTCAGCCTAGTTTTCAAATTTTAATCAGACTTGGCAAATTCATGAATTGGTTGGGTTACTTTTTCCGTGAACATTGTGCTGAAATATTATCTGCAAACCACATCTGTACTTACATTTTACACATTTTCTGCATTTTGTACTTTATACTAAGTAAAAATGTGAAAAAGAATATATTCAAATGTATTGAATTGGTGAGATTAGGTGTAATTAAGTGAAATGTAATTGTTTACATTTAGCTTCCTGTTTACGTTTATCTTATTTGTGGCCTAATCTGGGAGCTGCTGTTTCTAGATAGCCGGGAACTAATTGGTTGAACATGTTGCTGCTTCTCATTGGGTATTTACTTTTTACTGTTTACTGTACACATTCTGTGGATATTCACAGACAGCCCAAATCCTACCTCAATAAGACAAAAGATTTCAGGTTGTCAGAAAAAAACTATTTCTTTTGAAGATAAGAAAAACATGACAACCAGTTTCCAAGCAGACCATATCCAGATGGTTGTCACAAGCTATTCAGTTATGCTGTTGTCACCATGGACCACCTCTCAAGAATGTCAAGATGTACTCCACTAGAGCTATGGCTACTAATGGAACTTTTTGGGAAGGGGTGGCACGTTGGTCCATAGTGTGCACTTTCACTAGACACTACAAAACTGACATTTTTTTACAGCCATAGCAGGATTTGTGAGATCTGTTCTCCAGTGATGTCTGGATTCTGGTCCTGCATCTTCTCCTCTTTCTGTCAAGCTTTGACAATCATCCCGTGTTGTGTAAATAAACATAGTATAACAGTAGATGATCAAACAGATTACTGTTGCAGTACTAACACCCTCCCTTCACCTATATATATATATAGATATAGATATATGTGTGTATATATATATATATATATATATATATATATATATATATATATATATATGTATATTTTATATGTATGCACATAGAACTAATTGTCTTGACTACTTTCCCCTCCCTAGAGGAGGTCACAATCAACTTTGTCCCCTGTTTCTGGCATACAAGTGCAATCATCATTAAGTCTAGATTTACTTCTAACAATGGTAAGCAAATCATCCAACCTCTGACACAAGGAACACAGATCACCAGTTTTATCAGCTGTTACCTTTAAATATGCATAGCATTTATTACACTATACAAGATATTTGTGCATTAGCAAATCATTAATTGCGTAATCATTTAAGGAATCCATATTCAGCCTCAGATGAATAAAATATTGTAAAAGAAATGAATAGTCAAAGCCAGTAACCACAGAATTCTAAGAAAACTTAAATAAACTTCTATGACAATAAATTTGTTCTGACCATACAAGTTCTGCAAGCCAGACAAAAGCTGTAACTATCGCTTGCAGTTGCACTTCATTTTAACAGTAAAGATCAGTAAATAACAAACCAAGGTAGGATTGTTTAGATATGCTATGGATTTTCCTGTCTGCAGTCTAAATGAATTTATAGCTGTCTAGGCCCCTTGGAGTGGCTAGAGTGTGCCTGTCTAAAACCTCTCCCTGTCTAACAATCAACAGTGAAAATAAAGGTAAAACAAAATATGAATCAAAGTAAATCTTGTTAACAAGTTAGCCATTCAAACCAACAAACAGTGAAAAACAGTGATAAATAAAATATAAATTCAAATAAAACTTCTCTTACCAGTCAGCTCCAGAGTACATCACAAACCAAGGTAGGATTCTTTAGATATGCTAAGGATTTCATATATATATATATATATATGTACCACTGTCCAAGCTATGGTGAAAAGGGTCTATCAACCTTTCCTCTTACTCAGTTAACATATGTTAAATAAAATAAGTAGACTGTATGTACAAAAGGAAAAGTTTAACAGTTTGACATTTTGAAGACAAAACCTAAGAATGTGTTCCCCTGCTTCTAACTTATTAGTTCATAGGTGTTTACTAGGTTAACGACCACAAGGGCCTTTTTAAGCCTAGCCATGCATCCCAAATCTCTGACAAGTTCTGATACCCTTGATAAGTGTAAGCATGGGCCTGGGAAATGAACCATTTACAGTTTACCTGTGTCCATTAGAGACATAGGTGCCAAACCAGGGATGATGTTTTGGTTTCCCATCCAGTTGTCCAAGTTGCACTTGAATTGGGTTAGGGAGGAACTCTGCTTCACATGGGTGGGGAGCCTATTCCATAGACAGGGCAGTCTCTGAGATACATACCTATCTCTCCAGGAGGTCCTATTTATATCACAGGCAAGGTTTAAGTCTTTAGAACAAGTAATTCTGGTGCTGTTTGTTTTGTGGATAAGCAGGAGGTCCATCAGAGTGGGGTCTGACAATGCCCTGTATTCCAGGCATAGATGTCCTCTCAAAAGCCTGTAGGAAACAGAATATAGGGACAGGGCCTTGAGGCAGTATGCATAGGACATATTACTTACACCCTGTATTCTTTTAGTGAGGAACCTCTGTGGACGTTCCAGTTGTTGGATATGCCTGGTTTGGTGTATACCAAAGGGGGCATTGTACTCAATGATAGGTGTGATGAATGCCGAATACAGTGGAACAATGACTTCCTTGGGCATAGATGCCATGCCTTTGTTTATAAAATGCGCAACATAGAACGATGTCTTCACCACTGTAGACACATGATGATCAAAGGCTAGATTACTATCTATGTGTGTCCCTAAGTCCCTGACTACTGGGTCAGCTGTAAGGGGTGTGTTGTCAATATGATAGTTACCAGGGATGGATGACTTCACAAAGGATGCTATTATGCATTTCTTGGCATTTAGTTTTAGTCAGTGGCTCTGACACCAGTTGTTTGCCTGTGTCAGCCCCTTCTAGAGAACATTTGTGTCAGTGTGAGATTCAGTGGCAGCTCCTAATGTGCAATTATCTGCAAATTTAGTCAGCCAGAGACCACTGACATTGGCTTTGACTTCTGAGAAATAAATGCCAAAAAGGTGCAGTCCAAGGACTGATCCCTGGAGAGACTCCACTTGTGACTGGCCTCTTTGTAGAGGTGGAGTCCCCAGTTCTAACTTCTTAGGTCCTTTTGGCTATCCACTGGGTAACATACGGGTTTGTGCCTAATCTCTTGAGTTTGTCAACAATGCCTGAGTGGGGTATTGTTTTAAATGCCTTGGCCAGGTCAAGGTAGGCAGTATGAACAATTTTGCCCTCATCCATTGCTTTGCTGACTTTCTCAAAGAAGTCCACCGGGTTGAGTAGGCATCATCTGCCCTTGATGAAACATAACTGGGTTAGGTCCAGTGTCTGCAGGTTTACTATATCTCTGTTGATCATCTCCATGATAATTCTTTCCATGGCTTTGCATATAAAACTAGTGAGACTTATGGGTCTGTAGTTTCCAGGGTTTGTAGCTGTTCCACCTTTGTGGAGAGGGATGACTGCTGCCTTTCTCCATTCATGAGGCACGAAGCATGTTTGGAGGCTACAGTTAAATAGTAATTCCAGAGGCCCTGATAGGTCATGTTTCAAGCGTTTTAAAAGGCATCCTGGGTTATTGTCTGCACCCATTGATGCAGTATTCTTGGTCTTAGAGAGAGCATTAAGGACCTGTTCCCTAGTGTAGTAGGGGGAGTTATATTTGATGATATTTCCCGAGGGAAGGTCTAGGGGGAGAGAGGTGTAAATTTGGAGATGAATTTATCAGCCAGGAGGTTTTCTATATCTTCTGGCTCAGTATAGGTGGCTGCATTTACAATGAGACATTTGCAACACCTTATTGAATTATCACTTAAGACATAGGCAGACACCCATGTATATTAAGAAAACAGAGCATGTTAACATGTTCACTGTTACAAACATTATACATCACATATGTTCTTTTATACATTGATCGTCAGTCCAACTTTGCATAAATTGCTCAATTCCTGCCTTCCCTTAAACCTCATTCCTCCTCCAAAACATTATTCTGCATATATTGTAATTTGCTGCTACCCTTTTCTAAAGATTCCACTTCCAGTTATTTTCTCTGTTACAGTGTTTACTACTTCAAATACAATTGGTTTAGACTCAAATTTCCATTTTCTATTAGTTGTTTTTTTTGTCAGCCTCCAGAATTAAATTTAACAATGCCTTACTTTGTCTACCTAATTCAGATTCTTTACCTCACCTAAAAATTAATTTCCTTGGTTACGCCCATTTGCTCACCCAGTTTTTCTGACAGAGTACTATGTAGGGAATTTTTAAGGTCAGCCATCTCTTTACATTCCCAAAACATCTGTTCCCAGTTACCTCTTCCTTCCCCATCATACTTCCAACATTTGCCATCTACCTGAGGAAAAATTCTTTGGAATATGCTTAAGGTACCCATATAAACACCTGCAAGCAAAAATACTAAATCTTCTAGACTTTGTTGCATATTTGAAAGCTATACATATGTCATTCCATTGTTTCTATGTGAATGCTATCTAATTTCTCTTCCCAATCTTTTCTAACCTCCTCTGATGTATTCCTATAGTTGTTCTGTGATACATTATATGGTCTACAAATTATCCCTTTTTTAACAACACTTTCTGTTCTAGATTCAAATAGAACTCTACCAGAGTAAATCTTTCACATAGGATTCCCCTGTCCCTTTCTCTTTACCTATACTCTGATGTCAATCCCTGATAGGGAAGGCAGTCTTTAGCCTGGAGCCAAATGTCCTCCTGGCCTCTTCCCTTTATGTTACATTTCCTTCTCTAGTTACTTGCTCCCAGAACCTTGGTTCTTTTCCCAGTTTTTTTAGTACATTCCAGCCTCCTCTTGCCTATTCTCTGTAATCCTAGTTGCAATCATCCTTATTGGAAGAATATCTATTCTCGTGTTGGCTTAGTTCTTAGAATACTTTTTGCTATTTTATGAATATAGTATTCTGTATGGCTGTTGTTGCTCTCCTTAAGAATCTGCATCCAAAATCTAACTCATTTTATTTTTTTAATCCCCCCTACTTCATCATTATCCCTTTCCACTTTGAATTATAGCTTTCTTCTTGTGTTATGCATTTAATCCTTAACTGTGTTGCTCTACAATATCCCTTCAAGTCAGATCATTCTAAACCACCTTGCTGTATTGGAAGGATCAGCATATCCCACTTTACCCTTTTCCTCTTAATCTCCCAAATAAAATCCTTCAACTCTTTATTAATTACTGTCCACAACGTCTCTCATTGCTAAAAATATGCCTGACTTGTACATAAAACTAAAGGGACTAAAAACATTGTCAATGTTTGTATCTTGCTATCGATATCCATAAAGAAAAGCTTCCAGTTTCTCAGTTTTTGTGTTATCTTTTGGTTAGTCTTGTCCCACATATCCTTAGTTGCCATAGCAGAATCTTTTTTTTTTTAATTCATACTCCTAAATACTTCATTTTATCATATTCCCGTAAATATGGATATTGCTGAACCAATTCATATGTGGGTATATTGCTTACAGCTATAGCCTTTGTTTCGTCTTCATTAATTTTATATCCCAAAAAGACTTGAAACTGTCTCAGAATGCTATACAACACTGGGATGTCATTTTCTGGTTTTATCAGGCACAAAATAATACTGTCTGCAAATAAAGACAACTTTTCTTGATTACCATATAAATTATATCCTTGAATTTCTGAGTTCTATATTTTCTTTGCCAATGGCTCTAAATATAATACAGATAACAAGGGGAAAAAAGGAGGACACCCATGCCTGGTTCATCTGTTCAGACAAAGCTTATAAGAGAGGAACCCTCCCATTTTCTTTTTTGCCTCTAATCCTTCATATATCCTTCTAATTAACCTTATTGTTGTATCAGGGAATGCATACGCTTCCATTGCCATACTCATAAATTCCCATTTTATTCTGTTGAATGCTTTTTCTGCATCAAAACCCATCACCAACAATGGTATTTTCTTACATTCTTCAGACGTCTAGCCTCTTTTGCTATATTTTCCCTTCTAGGTCCCACAGATACATCCTCACCATTGCAGATCAAGTTCCCTCCCCAACATATAAGTAATAATTCCTGGTGAAAGCTGATTATTTTTTCCAAAATTTTCTTAAGCTCTGTAATAGAAGTTTCAGGTAGAATATAAATACATGCCAGCATAAAACTCCTCACTTACCAGTAGTCCCTTGCTACCATAAATTTATCATTACTGTATTTTTTCCTATTTTATCACTATTGGAGCTCATCTAGGAATTAGTGTAAGTACTCCTGTTTTCCTTTGTCCCTAATATTCTGCTGTATATCCATCTTGAAATAAATTCACATGGTCACTTCTTTCCATATGTGTCTCCTGCAGAATTGCCATATGCATTCTGCATTTCCTAATATAATTCATTTCCTAATATAATGCAGTACTCTTACCTTTTTGTCTAGACTTGTTTGGCCATTCACATTCCAATATAATATGTTCAGTGTAGGCATTATGATAAGAAGTTATCATTCCAACCTATTATGTATGGTAGCTTTTTTTAAATTTCTGGTTCCAGATTTTGTGTTACATGCACCCATTGATGTTTGGCAGGTTGATCCTTTATACAGTTGCTTGTTGTCATCTCTATTTGAACATGTGACACATTTTCTAAGACTTATTGTTTTAATAAAAGCTCTCAAAGAAAACACACACACACACACACACACACACACACACACACACACACACACACACACACACTTCCCAAACCTCTTAACTTAGAACTCACACAAAAATATATGTACATCTTCAAATAATGAAGTTTAACCCTCTTGTCAGGAAGAATTCTCCCAAATAGACAGCTGCACCAACAGGCATTAAGTAATCTAGAAGTAAGGTTATCCATGTTAAAACCCATGTTACACCCAACCTATACTAATTGTTATCTGTTCTTGTCTTATCTTTATCCCCCCCCCGTGTGAAAAACAGTTTATATGCTTGAGAAAGCATTAACTTTTAGCCTTAAGAAAAAGTGCACTGACTTTTTTAAAATAAAATGAAATTATACATTGTTCTAGTAAATGCGTTAAATTATTTAATTACCAGAAAAGCTGATATCTCTTATTCACTTCCAATACTTTCAGATTTTCTTTCTTACTGAACTGTGTGTCCTTGTACCTTTTAATTTTATGTTTCTCTTTGTAAACAGTGTCCAGACCTATCAATTTTTTTCTTTACTAATAGCTTGTTTCCATGGAAGCATAAGAACAGAATGTACTTCTCATCTCACAATAAAATGTTATTTGCTAAAGGAAAACTATTCATTATATTGTGATCTCTCATAAAAAACATAAATAAAAACCACTTGCTTAAATAAAAGAAAAAAAACTTGTCATTAGATTACACCATGGGCATTAATCCAGACATTCACTTTTACAAAAGTAAAAGAAAACATGTCACCTCTATATATATTATAATCACTGCACTTTTACACCCCATCCTCCACTCCAACAGCCCAAATTTACAGTCTATTAACTTCAGCATGCTATTGTCCAGTCTTTTTTCTCTTTTTTACTTTGTAATGCCTACATTTCTTAAAACTAAAAAGAGAAAAAAATACTTGTTTACTTTAGTATTTTTATCACATAGAACAATCACTGGAAATGCTTTACTATATAACATGCAATTTATATCATGAAATGGTTTGTGCCAATACGATTAAGAAAAAAAATTCTTAGTTTCCCTTTTTTCTGTTTTTTTTTTCCTTTTAGTCTCTTTCCAAACATTAATGACACAAAGTAGGGTATATGCCTGTTAGTCCCCCACAAGTTTAACAAAGTCAGTGAAAATCCAATCTTTTACAACCTCTTGTTCTTGTAAAGCCATGTTTCACAAATGTGATTGATGCTTTATCATCTCACAATTATTTACTAATTTCAGTGTTGCTGATCTTCTCCTTGTTCATCTCCATCTCCCAATCCCAGACTCTAGTTGAAATCCGAAGTACTCCTGATTCTTCTAGTCAACTCCTGTGCTTTTTTCTGTCTCCCAAGCATTTTCCTTTGGAACATTGTCAAATGTTTAATTGGCAAAGTCTGGCTGTGAGCTTTATTATCAGAAGAATAAGAAACAGAGTCCCTTCTGTTTCATGACTCACCTTTTTTGGACAAACAGTTATATTTCCCTTGCCTGCTCTACATCAAAAAATGACTTTGATCTTCCAGGAAAAAATATTGTGAAGACAGCTAGATACAACAGCTTGAATCTCACACCTGCCTCTTGACATTCCCTGATTGCTGTGATAAAATACTTTTTCTTTTGCCTGGTGTTCAGTAAATAATTATTTTCCACAAACACTCTACTGTCTCCAGTTTTTAATATTTTGCCTTTCTGAAATAGTTTTGTCAGGATAATCTCTTTCTGCTGTTATGATTATGTCTTTACTACTACATGTTCTTCTGCTTTCTCATGGACACATTTGAAGCATACACACGATGTGTCCTTTCAATTAACAAATCTTGTTGAGGAATACTAGTTCCAGTTACTTATTTGTGCTTTCATAAAATTAATACAATCTCTTTCTTCCAGTTCCTCTGGTATAACAAAAAGCTCAGGTTTTCTCTGCGTGCTTTGTCTTATAACTCTACCATTTTTTTAAACAGCTCTTCTTGAGCAGTCTCATACTCAGCCTGCCTTTTCTTCATTTTGACCTCTGGTTTTTGCATTTTATCAGTCCATTTGAATAGCTGTTTAAAGCTTCTTCCAGTTTTTTCCAGCCTTTTGTTAGAATTGATATACTCGTTCAGTGTTTCATTTATTTTAATCAGCTCTAAGTTCATTTGATTTATTTTTTCCTCTTAGTAGAAGCTACATCTTGTACCAAAGCTGGAGCTTGAATTGACTTTTGCTGAACAGCTGCAACATTCATGTGAGTCAGAGTTTATTTTTTACCTTTTCTACTTGATTTTCTTTCAGGCTGTCTAAGTTTCTTCTTTGCTGGCATCTAGGCAGTGTACTTACAAGCCAATAACTGAATTTTACTGAAACGGGCAAAATTGCCGGGCTCACTTTTAGCTTTCAAAACATTTTTGGATTTGACTTAAGTTAGAAAAGCAAACACATATTTTGCTTCTTTTTTGTGCAGAAGCTTGATGCAAATGCATGGCCTGATCTTGACTTCATGGTCTTTCTCAGATACCTGTAACAAGTGATCTCCCTAATTCACAGATTAAAATAGCTTCATATTTTGTTACAATTGCTTCATATTCTGTTAAAAATAAGTTATTTGGTTATATAGTCTTCCTAGTGTAATCTGAACTAAGCAAATCTGATCCGTGTATATTAAATTTAATTTAATCTACTTACAAAATTGACTGTTTTTGGCCAAGAGTTTTTTGCAAATGTAAGCTCAGTGAAGACAGCATAGCAGTTTATAGCATAGAGTAAGACAAGAACTGGTTATTTATTACTTTACCTAAGGTTTAATCACTGTAAATAATTTTTCCAAATTCCTTTTGCAATGAACTGCATTTTCAAAATACAGAATCTTCAAAATCTTATGACAACCCAAATCCCATTTGTAAATCCCCTGCAAACAGTTCTTACCAAGTCTAGAACAAACTCCCCACCCTCTAGTCATGATAGAGTAAGTAACTGGATTCTCCCCTACCAATGCAAATTCTCAGCACTTCAAGTTTGCATTTTATTTGAGAGTTAAATAACACTGTAAATTCCTTTCTGTTAATAACCCCAATGTAAAACTGATCAACACTTTAGTCTGTGTTTTAATGTAGAGATCCTCAATTGAATAAATTCCAGTTGCTCGCTTTTAGAGAACATTTACAAAAAGCATATAATCTGTACTTTTTTCAGTCAGATTAGGCACTAGGAAGGAAACGTATGCAGGATCCATGCAAGCTGTGTTGCAAGGACCTTATAGAAGATGGCCCTCTTACGTAGTATAAGAACTGCCATATGGTATCTGAAAAGGGGTGTAGGTTAGAAGATCGACAGCTGGGATTACCGACAACGCATCAGCGGGCGCCAGATGATCGACACTCGGAAGACCGACGCTACGGATGAAAACTCCGACGCAAGGGATAGTGAGTTGGAAAGAAGGCTGTGTGAGTATGCGGTAGTGACGGACGTTAGAGTGCGACTAAGGTAAGTGTGGATAGTGACAGTCTGTGGGGATAGGGGTGGGTTAAGTGAGTTAGGGTTAGGGCGCGGGTTGGGTAAGTGTGCGGTAGTGGTATTTTTTGGGTTAGGGGCGGGTTAAGTGAGTTAGGGTTAGGGCACGGGTTATGTAAGTGTGCGGTAGTGGTATTTTTGGGTTACGGGTCGGTTAAGTGAGTTAGGGTTAGGGCGCGGGTTATGTAAGTGTGCGGTAGTGGTATTTTTGGGTTAGGGGTGGGTTAAGTGAGTTAGGGTTAGGGCGGGGGTTAGCTGAGTGTGCGATAGTG
Organism: Protopterus annectens; assembly: GCF_019279795.1. NCBI lineage: Eukaryota > Metazoa > Chordata > Ceratodontiformes > Protopteridae > Protopterus > Protopterus annectens. The sequence goes on along the minus strand of NC_056734.1, from coordinate 422,065,299 downwards.
ACGGACCTTAGGGTAAGGGTTTGGGTTAGGGTTGGACATAGTTGTGTGTGTGAGGTTTAGTGTGGGTTTGTGAGGATTTTGGTGTGCTTGTGTTCTGTGTGTGGTGTTTGGATAAGGGGATGTGTTTTGTTAGTTGATTGTTGTTATTGTGGTGTGTGCAGTGTGTGGGGTTTCGTGTTTGTGGACCGTCGGTTACTTGTTTGTCGGGCATGTGAGTTGTCGTGTTTCTGGTTTGTCGATAATGTGGTGTCGATGTTTTTGTTGTCGGTGAGAGTGGCTGTCGAGCTTATGACCTAGAACCCTGAAAAGATATCAGGTACTGCTGTCATTACCTGCAAGAGATGTAAATATATCAGAATGATTTAAGGCACAACTCTCCACAGCCACAATTCCTGGTCAACATATGGCCATATGCTCACAAACATATGATGAAGCTCTAAAAATACCACACAGAGATGTAACCAAAAGTTTGAAAACCTCAGGCACATAACTGAAGACTGAATTCCATCTGCCTGTAGCACATCATATTTTGAGAGTCACTGCTACAACATATTGCATATAGTTAAAGAAACACAAAGCTTGGAGATTAAAAATAATCTTAACACAATGCATACAACTTTAGCAGGAAAGTACTGATCATCATTGAATGCATAATTCATAAAGTAGACAAACACCTGGCAGGTCTTTGCAAAGAACAATGATCAGATTTCACTTACCTGTTTACTGAAACCAAAATCAGAAATGAAGCGACCAGGCTTTATGGAATGTAGCACTACTTTATCATGGACATTGTTCATGTAGGCATGAAATATCTGAGGAGGTCTTCCCATATAGGTGTATCTAAAAACATACTTGGAGTTTCTTTTTTTTCTTTTTTTAATCTTTCCCAGTGCAAGATTGAATGCAATGGTTTCTCTACCCAGATGCCATTCTGCAGTAGTAGGCATCAGGAATCCCCAGGCTAGGCAAGAGAACTGAGGTTCATTCATGCCTTGTAGGGAATCTCAATCTGCCCATCCACTCTGCTGAAAGAGTCAGGTGGTAGGGAAAGGTCCAGCTTGTTGCTCCCATGGGGGTGGTCTGCCTCTTCCGCCTCTTCCCTGGCAATGTGTGCCTTCACCTGTGGTTATCTTCTGAACATCACAGTGCTGGCATCCAAGGAGAAATTTACCTACATACCCTGAATTTCTTTTGGGTTCATGTGGAACTTCCAAATGGCAGCATAGAACCACTAGACTTGAACTCTGTGGGGTTAAACACCTAGTATTCCTGCAAGGTGCCACCTCCCTACTCCATGGATGGACAAACCAGTACTGGCCGCTCACTGTCTTCCTCCCTCACCAACTCTTACAACTGCCTGTGCCACTTTTTAAACTTGGGTCATTTGCAGCATAGTTAGGGCTTTATCCATGTATGCCATGGAGTTGGCTTGTGTTTGAGGCAAAAGTGGACATGCTTGCTGTAGAACTGTTTATCAAAAGGCAGAAGAAATAAGATCTGTCTGGATATACTGGCAGTAACGTTTATGACTATCCTGAATGTATTGTGATTAAGTTTACTATTTTCCTTTTTTAACATTAAGTTTTGGGTTCTTCATAAATGTAGAAATTGTTCTTTTGTTTCTTTACAGCAAAAAACTCCCATTCAGAAGTGAACATGGATTTTTGTATTTTGCCCAAGAAGTGTTCTAACTTGTACAATTTCCTTGCACTGCAGGTGTGATCCAGAAAACATTAATGCCTACTCTCCTTATAATGTGAGGAAGTATTTTAGCTGAAGTTGCAGTCTGTTTTGTGAAATATTCTGTGCTGGTTATAGGGATTGTTTCTTTAATTATAGCAGGATATTTATCAAAGAAGAAGTACTTTAGTATGATGGTTTGTTTCTGATAATCTAGTCAAGGAACATATATAAGGAACACATATATATATATATATATATATATATATATATATATATATATATTATATTATATTAAATTGGATTTGTTTATGTGAGGAAAGCAATGGTTTGTTTAAGAAACAGTTTTATAAATGTATTAAGTATAGATAGCATTGTCAATTTTGTGGTCCAGTGTGAGTTAAGATTCCCTTGGTTTAATTTCTCCAAGTCTTCTGGGTTTCTAATACTGTAACAAGAATGGACCCCATTCCTAAGTCAATGTGTGATTAAAGTTCTTGAAATTAGTATTCTTTCAATTTTTGATGTTAGCCAAGACTGCTGTTGGCAGCACCTGCAACGTGCCCAGAAATGACTCCTTCTGCAGTTCATACGGAGTTGCATATATTGTTGGCATATGTAAATATGACTGTAAATTCTTCTTTATGAGATCCATTGCTCCTACTGCTGCTAGAACTGTCTGGATATCCTTCTTCCAAACTGCCCTTGCTTCTGCCTGAAAATCCTGGTATCTTATGACTTTCTGTCTCTCTTACGTAACATGCTGTAATCACTGTGTGTAGCAATTTCAGTGATCAGTGCTGACATGAGTTATACAGATGAAGTAGAACAACATATTGCTTGGTATATTACATACCTAAAGAATGGTATATTACATACCTTAAGAACAGTATATTACATATTTGAAGAATAGTATATTACATACCTGAAGAATAAAGAAGTTATGTCTTACCATAACGTTCCATCTGTATTGTTGATCCTCGTTCAGTCATTACGCCTGGGTTATCGGTTCTGACCTCGAAACCGAGCCAGCCGTATTCCAAGATCGCGACAGCCACAAACTCTCGAGCTAAACTCTTACCCACAATTCCCCTCTCCCTGTTACCTCAGATTGAGTTTGCAAGTCAAAGGAAGTAGAGGTTACCTCTGGTCAAAAAACCTAACAGAACTGGTTGATGAGATCCACTATAAGCCTCAGGAGGGGGAAGGAGGGAGGGATCGTAATGACTGAACAAGGATCAACAATACAGATGGAACGTTATGGTAAGACATAACTTCTTTATCTTATATTGTTAATCCTCATTCATTCCTTACGTCTGGGACAGAGTCCCCAGCTACCTTTATTCTTGGTAGGCTCTCATGGACTGAGCACCACTGAACCAAAGGACGCTCTTCCTCTGGAGGCCAAATCCAATTTGCAATGGCTGATGAAGGTATGGGGTCTAGCCCAAGTTGCAGCTGCACAAATGTCAGATAAAGAAGCTCTAGCATGAAAGGCAGCAGAAGTTGCGACTGACCTAGTGGAATGAGCCCTAACGGCTGTAGTCAGAGGGATATTGTGAGTTTTGTAAATAAATGTTACACAATCTTTTAACCATTTAGCCAATGTGACCTTAAAAACAGCACATCCAAGTCTAGGACCAGAGTAGGCCAGGAACAGCTGAGCTGATTTGCGAGAAGCCTTAGTTTTGTCCAGATAGAAACGAAGTTGCCTGTGAATGTCAAGGGTATGTAGGCAATACTCTTCTCTGTTAGAATGATTGGGAAAGAAAACTGGCAATTCAATGGATTGGTTAATGAACATTTCAGAGATCACTTTTGGCAGGAAGGAAGGATTAGTTCTCAATGACACTCTATCTTTATGAAAGATTAAGTAAGGCTGTTTGATGCATAGAGCTTGAAGTTCAGAGATACGTCTGGCAGAAGTAATGGCGACCAAGAACAAAGTTTTCCAAGAAAGAAACTTGAGGTTGCAAGAAAAAGCTGGTTCAAAGGGAGCCGTAGTCAATGCTTGCAGAACTAAAGACAGATCCCATGGCTGGCTAGGTTCTCTAAAAGGGGGCTTCAAATGATTTATGCCTTTTAGAAAAGTCTTGCATAATTTGTGTGACATAAAAGAAGAGTCATGGACACCATTGTGAAAATTAGATATCGCAGCCAAATGAATTTGAATGGTAGAAGCAGATAGGCCGGATTGGAATACACTGGACAGGTACTCCAGTACCACTGGCACTGGTGCTGAAAAAGGATCTATCTCTTTTTCCTTCAGCCAAATAGTAAACCTTTTCCACTTGCTGAGATAAGTAGTTCTGTTGGAAGACTTATGAGACGCAATAAGAATGTCACGTACTGGGGAAGAAAGATCAGTCTGCCTGGCAATCACAAGAAGTGGAGGAGCCAAGCTGTGAGCTTCAGGCTCTTCAGGTTGGGGTGAATCAGGTTCTGTGGATGGGAGATCAAATCCGGAGTCGGATCGAGAATCCATGGTTGATCTAGCAGGTAAGGCCATAAGAAGGGGAACCAAATTTGCTGAGGCCAGTATGGAGCAATGAGGATTATCTTGCTCTTCAACTGGCGGGCTTTCTTCAGGAACTGGGGAATGAGAGGAAGAGGGGGAAAGGCATAAAGCAGACCCAAGGGCCAATCATGAACTAGAGTGTCCCTGGGTGACTGTCCCCGAGGGGTAATCAGGGCGAAGTAATTGCTGCACTTGTAGTTGATTGGGGATGCAGAAATATCACAGCAAGGGAAACCCCAGCAGTTGAAAATCTCCGCCACTATAAGAGGATTCAGAGACCACTCGTGTGGTTGCAGCATGCACCTGCTCAATCTGTATGCTATCACGTTGGAACTCCCGGGAATGTGCATTGCTAAAAGAAAGCGGTTGGTAGCCATCGCTCATTGCCATATCGTCATGGCCTCCCAACAAAGAGGGTAGGATTTGGTTCCGCCTTGTTTGTTGATGTACCAGACTACAGTCAAGTTGTCCGATTGTATTGCAATAGTCCCTGACGGAAGAAGGGTATGAAATGCTTGCAATGCTAGAAGCACCGCCCTCAGTTCTAGAACATTTATGTGCAGATGAGCCTCTAGGTCTGACCATGTGCCTTGGACTGTCTTCACCTGAAAAAGCCCCCCCACCCCACCCCATTAGGAAGGTGTCCGTGGTCACTGTGGCTTAAGGGCTGTTGGGGTGTGAAGGGGTGAGACCATTGTGACAGGTTCTGCAACATCCACCAAATGAAGTCTTGTTTGCATCTCTGAGTCACCCGAATCTTGGATGAGAGAGGAGACTGAAAAAGGTACCACTGGGTTAGTAGTAACCATTGCAAAAGCCTCATGTGAAACCTAGCGAGGAGGACAATGGAGATGGAAGCTACCATGAAACCCAACAGCTGGAGAACAGAATGTGCTGTCGATCTTTCCCTTGAGAGGATGGGTATGAGTTGTTGTTTTATTCTTAAGATTCTGCGCTCTGGAATCGATGCTGTGCAGTTCTTTGTATCCAACAGAACCTCAATGAATTCTATGGACCGGGATGGGGATAGGATGGATTTTTGCCAGTTTATAGTTATACCAAAACTTTCTGCGGTGTGAAGAGAGTATGCCAAGGCTTTTTCCAATAGATGTCTGATGGGAGCGATGATGAGCCAGTCGTCTAGGTATGGAAACATCCGGAATCCTTGCAGTCACAGGTGAGCTGTGACAACTGCCATGCACTTGGTGAACACTCTGGGGTCTGTAGAGAGTCCGAAGGGCAGTACTCGGAACTGGTAATGACTGGCTCCTGCACAGAAGCGAAGTAATCTTCTTGATGGTCTGTCCACCTTTATGTGGTAGTACGCCTCTTGAAGACTTATAGAGCACATCCAATTGCCTGCCTCCAATAAAAGGAGGATAGACTGCATTGTGACCATCCAGAATTTCTGTACTTCTATGAATTTGTTTAGCACACTGAGATCCAAGATTGATCTCCAGTCCCCGGTCATTTTTGGCACTAAAAATAATCTTGAGTAGAATCCGGACCCTATCTGGTCTGGTGGGACTATTTGGATGACTCTTTTTCTTAGCAGTTTTGAAATCTCTAATGCTGCTTCTACCCTTTGACTGGGTGGAATGTCGGGTAAGCTCCTTAGTGGGGCGGGACAAAGATCGAAGGAAATATGATAACTTCTGGTTATTGTCTCTCGTATCCAAGAATCGGTGGTAATGGTTAGCCAGGCAGAAGGGTACAAGGAGAAACGATCCCCAACCGCTTCCAGAGGAAAGCAGTTGGGCCGCTCTTCAGGAGTGCTGGTAGGACTGGCCAGAGAAAGAATCTCTGGAACCCTGGTTACGCAGACCTCCTCTGCCCTGAAAGGGGCGTCTTCCATATGAGTTTCCCCCTCTGCCTCTAGGGAAAAACTCGGCTCATGTGTCACAGGGAAAACTCGGCTCATGTGTCACGGAAAGAACCCTGAGACTTTTTGTGCCAAATCTTGCCACTCTTCTGGTTTCTGGAGAAAGCCCGTTGAGGGGAAGAATAGCAGACACCCATGGCAGAAAGGGTCTTACCGTCCTGTTCACACCTAGCCAGTGTGTCTTTAACCTTGGGTCCAAACAACGAAGAGACTTCAGTGGGAGCATTCAGAAAGGAAGCCTTGAAAGGTTCCACGAAATCACACAAGCGCATCCAGGCATGCCATCTCATGACTATGCCTGCACCCGCTGCCCTAGCTGCTCCTTCTGATGCATGAGCAATCAGATGCATGGAGGAGTTAGAAATCGATTTAAGGGTGGCTAACTGTGAGGCCACTTTGTCCCAGACCTCATCAGACACAGCTCTGGCCAAGGTTTCAGAGAGCACAGAAATTAAGTCTCTTTGAAGCCTGGTAAAATGTGCCATATAATTCAGGGACCTGACTGCAAAGGTCGCTGATGCAAAGGTACGCTTCCCCAATCTGTCCAGTGCCCGAGACTCTTTGTTGGGCGGGTGGTCAGTCTGGCTTTCTTCCGCCAGATCCTTTTTTTGCAGCTGCTACCACCAAGGCATCTACAGGAAGACCTTTGGACCAGTGGGGCTCACTGTCTGGAGGGGACAGGATTTTATCTGGCCTGTGGGGAATGGCGTCAACGGCATCAGGAGCCTTCCATGCACACTGCACAATGAGCCAGACAAGGTCGTTGGCAGGTGGAGTAACCCAAGAAGTAGGGGGCCAGGCACGAAAGGCCTGCAGGAACACAGACTCTTCAGAGGTTGGGTTGGAGGGCCGCCAATCACCTCTCTGCTTAAGTATTTCGAGGATATCTCCAAAGGACACCTCAGAGGGTGACCGAGGGGACCCTTCCCCATCATCAAAGTCTGTGTCTTCCGTAAGGGACTCTTCTGGGGAGTCCACGTGCTTCCTCTTACATGAACTCTTGCGATGAACTTCCTCAGGGGGAGAATCTAGAGAAGACAGCGCAAGAGGACCCTACAGTGGGAGTGTGTCCTGAGGCCCTTGTGTCTGCCAGAGGTGTCTTGTGTAAATTACGGTCCAGAGGAGGATGGGGGCACTGACAGCACAGGATCACCAACAGACGCGAGAGCCTTCTCCATGAGTTGGAAGGCTGGTCCACCAGAGGAGATTACACCCTGCTCAAGCAAATCAGTCCACCGACTCGGAGTCCCTGGATGGCTGCGAGAAACAGGAGTACGTATGTCACAGCTAGCATCCAGAGCAGTGACTGGAGTGACAAGTCTCTTCTGCCACAAAGGTGACTGCGACTCCTTAGTGAGATCCATGAAAGGAGCCGAAGTGAGGGAAGTCTGTGCTACAGCAGGGGGCTTCAAAGGCAATGAAGGAGGAGAACAAGTAGGAGTCCTTGGAGAAGGGTGATCACCACCAAAGGAAGAGTAGTTCCTGGAGGGTTGGATACCTCTGGCCAAAAGCAATTGATCCACAAGGTGCACCACATCATGTTCCGAGAGGCTTCTAGTGGATCTCACAGACATAGCTGAAGGGGAGTCAGGTCTAGTCAAGGATGCAGGAAACTCGGTGCCCACAAAGGGGTCTTTAGATGGTGCTAAACTAGGCACCTGCACTGATAACAATTGAGCTGTAAAGGCTTGTACTACTGGCGTCTGCACTGAGGAGATCATTGGTGCTGAAGGTAAGGTCTGCACCGACGAGGTTGGTGCTGCAGTGGTAGGTGGCACTGTGGTAGGTGCCGAAAGAGTCTGTGTGGAAAACGAGGTAGTCGGTACCGAGAGAATAGTCGGTGCCGTGAAAATAGTCAGAGTCAAAGCAGAAGCTGGCATCAGAACAGTCATTGACGCCAGAAAAGTCTGCATCGAGGAAAAGGTCGGTGCCGATATGGAAGTTTGAACCGAGGGGCCCCTCGGTTCCAATGAGGTATAGGGCACAAAACTCTGTGCCAAAGTAACGGGAGGTGCCGAAGGCTTCGGTGCTGAAGAACTAGGCACCGAAAGCCCTGGGGCCGAGGAAGTCAAATCCAAACTAGAAAGTTTGGCCTTCTTAGGTCTCAGTTCCTGGTTGTCCCTAGCAGGAAATGACAGGAGAGACTTGGCCTTTTTGTGTCCATCTCTTTTCTTATGGGAACTAGGAGGGGTTGAAGCCTCCGCCCCAGAAATAGCCTCTGAAAAGGAAGATTTAAGTAGTTCCTTTAAAATCAGCTTATTTTTCCTTTCCACCAAAGTCCTGTTAGAGAAATTAGCACAAATCCCTCAAGGCGGGTCAACGGTCAAGTGAGGCACACCCAAACAGTAAGCACATAATGCATGTGCATCCGAAATAGGCAATTTATGCTCACAATCCACACATCTTTTAAATTCCGGACAACCTTTTTTCTCTGCCATGATAGGGGGAAGAAGAAAAGGAAGGAAGAAGAAGAAGGTACCAACAATGGTACAAGAAATACTCGAAAGGTAAAGCAGGAAAGAATTTACCAACGATGGTAAAGGAGTTACCTCATGGTAAGAAAGAAGGGTTAGAGGAAACTAAAAAGAGTTTCTAGATGCGATAGGGTAAGAGATAACTATTCAACAAATTTAGAACAGAGAATAAATGTAATACGATAAAGTATTATCAAAGAAGTTTACTTAACTTAAGAGAAATGGCTTGACATGACTGAACGGAGACGTGGCAAATGAAATCTGAGGTAACAGGGAGAGGGGAATTGTGGGTAAGAGTTTAGCTTGAGAGTTTGTGGCTGTCACGAGCTTGGAAGATGGCCAGCATAAGGAATGAAGGAGGATTAACAATATCAAATAGTATATTACATACTTGAAGCATAGTATATTACATACCTCAAGAATAGTATATTACATACCTGAAGAATAGTATATTACATACCTGAAGCATATCACCCCAGTAACACATACTAAACCGCTAGGCATCGAAAATGACAGTAATCTGAAATTTGACATTCATGTTGCGCAAACTATTAAAAAGGTTCACAAGAAAGTAGGTGGTCTTTACAGAAACAATCAATTACTAACTAGATCCACAAAAGCTATCATCGCCTGTGCACACCTCGTGTCAACTCTCCTATATGCCTCCCCAGTACTAACCAACCTCCATAAAACTAAACTTACCAAGCTAGAATCTTGTTGCAATAAAATTGTCAGGTTTGCTACTGATGCCACACCCAGGTCACATCACTGTACAGTACTTAAGCAACTAAAATGGTTAGAACTTCCACAACTGTTACACTATAAGCAACTAACCTTTGCCCACAAAACCCTATACCAACCAGATAAAATCCCAGCTTTCAAAACGCTTATACAACCATACACCACTTCTAGAGCCCTCCGCTACAGTGATAAACTGCTGTTAGAAACCATCAAAGCTAACAACTCATCTGTGGAATCTCTCATGTCATGCCTAAAATATGGACTAAACTGCCAACCTCTATTTCTTCTAACTGCTCCATAGTACAACTTAAAAAGCTCCTAAATTTTCACTTAATAGACGACTGGCTTTGTTCTTGCAACCATCCTGGATAACTGTAAGTTCTGTATATGTAACCATATCTTGTACAGTGGGTGCCATCCTACTTCATTCTTTTCTCCCATTTCTATTGTAACTTGCCTTCCTCCTTATTTAAATGCATGTATCACGTGTTATGTTATTGTAACCTCTAAAGTACTGTATTGCCCATTATTGTACTATCGTTGATTTTCTATGCTACTAGAAATTACAAAGGTATGTTATCTTATAAAGAAATATGGTGGCTATTGTATACCAATGCCTCAACACCTCCAGGGCTTAACGATTATGTCACCATTAAACCCCTTTTGGCTACTGCATAGACACTTCACGTTTACTGTTACATACAGCTTAACAGAATAAACGTGACTAATGGAGGCCACAAATTTAACACATATTATGTATCAAATACTGAGAAGCATTTTTTAACTTATGAATTGTATAACAGTTTTTTTTAAAATGATTTTTGTAAATACAGTACTTTATTGTATTGGAATTTATAGGATGAGTTTAAGAACATTTTTTAATGAGTATATGTTGCTTTAAATGTTCGTATTATTGGCGCCAAAACATTTATTTAAATTGTAACAGTTTCTTTTAGTGCTGTTCTGATGAAGCCCCTATTGCAGCGGGTGAAAGCGCTTAACCAAGTTTGACATTAAACTGAAGTTTTAACGATATTAGAGTGGTTGATATTTTCTTATTTCAGTAGCATTACACTTGTCGGCTACTGGTTTTGTTAGGTGTAATTGGCGTCTCAAGAGCCCGTGGATTTGGCGTTCTCTGTTTTTCGTTGTTATTATTTAGTGGTATACGGAACGCTACTGGTTGTTTGGTTCTGTGTACTAAACTACACTGTTATACTTCAATTGCCTGCTACACTGTGCCTGTAAAATCAAATTTTATTGCTGTTTTCACTGTTTAGCAAGCTTTTATTTTTGTTTCCACTGTTTAAGTATTACTGATATTTTTTCACTGTTTTAAAGCTGTCTGTTTTGCCTGCTCTGGTTTTCCCATCAAGCAGTACTTAATTAACTGATCAGTTAACTGTTTAAATAATTTTTTAGAGGCTTCTGGCTGATTTTCTGCTATTTTAAATGTTTTACAGCATTTCACTGCTATTTTTCTGCTGTGTTAAACATTCTCTAGGGTTTCCCACTAAAACTATGATAGCTAGTAGCTGTTGCATAGTTCAGATCCGGTCCTGCTACTTCTAGAACTAGTTGTTTGTAGTGGTTTGTTTGTTCTGAGCACATTTTCCAGACCATCTTAGATTGGAAGGGGCCTATCTGCACTTTTGTGAGAGAATTGTGTTGATTGGGACCTGACTAGTAAAGGGAGGCCGGTCTAGGTCTTGGAATAAGCATCCTCATTGGTCCTTTTGAATTTTGTTAAGAGTTTTTTTCACGTTTTAGCTTTTGGTATTTAGGCTCTGCATCTGAGCAGGTTTCTGCTTGTTTGCGTGTCACTTAGCCCGCACACTGCCGTGCACTTGTGCGCCATAGCCAGACAATTAAATTCAACACATTTTCCCTTAAAACCAAGGCATTATGGACAGTTGGACTACCCTTGTTTCTCCAGCCAACCTTGTTGACATGGGTCTCTTAAGGCAGTGTAGCAATTACCTCATGTACACACACAACCCTCTACTAATAACACAATGTAGTACAGAGTGCGAGAGATGTATTTGCACCAATAATCTAGAATCTATGCTCTCTCTCAATTAAAACAGTAACACAGAGAAGGTTGTCAACTTACCCACCACTACATATTCACATAGTACCCCTACTCAAACACATAGCGCTCATCAAACATGTAGATCCATGTACACTGAGGTTCTCTCAGAAAACCTAGTGAAATACCAGAAACCTCCAAAACAAAAGTCTGCTACAGCTGACACAGTCTCCACAGCACCCATGACACATACTAACACCAGTGTCTAACCCAGCAAGCCCATAAGGTGTAACACTCAAAAAACAAGTTTTCTTGACATTGGAGACACAGTAGTGAGACATACAGATGTCCCCCTCACCAAGTTGGACAAGGAGAAAGTCATGGACAGCTGCCTGTCCAGTGCCAGGATTCACCAGATCACACATGCATTCAGGTCTCTCAACAACAAGTACCATTATGACTGTGTCATAGTTCATGTTGGTGTGAATGAAGTGAGATGTACCTCACTGGACTATATGAAGAGAGAAATGGTCGAGCTGTCTGAGTATGTTTCACAGGCAGGTATGCCCCTAGCCTTGATCAGCATACTACCCTCACCTAGAATGATGCCACAGTATAAACAAAAAATGATTGATTTCATTAATTGGCTTAGTTTTAGGTGTCATTCCTTGTGGACCCAGTTCTTGTCTGCCTGGAAAGCCATTGTGGACAAACCTCGCTGCTTTGCTGTTGCTTCCCCCATAGTGCCTTTTTTAAGCAAGGTCTCAAAAACAACATTACCAACATGAAATTAACCAATCAGAACAAAGTAAGGGTCATGCTGCGTAATGCTAAGAGCTTAAACCAAAAACTGCACTCCCCAAAAGCACTTCTGTCACTAGAAGATGTAAATGTCTGTGCAGTCACAGAAACCTGGTTTAAGGTCTCAGACAGTACCCCGACTCTGCAAGGTTACAATACCTTCTACACCTTTAGACTGCAAAATGAACATGTGAAAACCAAAGGAGGTGGTGTTTCAATCTATATTAAAGATAAATTCACCTCTGATCTAGTTATACTGGACAACTCCATGGAGTTACTGCAGGTCCATATTACTGTGGGTAAGACCCCCATTCAAGTTCTAGCTAGCCTGTGTAGCCTACTTAACCAAACTGAAGGCAATCCAAATTTTACTGAACACACTGGTTATGGGGGATTTGAATTATCCCACCATCAACTGAGAAATCTACTCTAGCCCAAACTCACTAGCACAAACGTTCCTTAACTTTGTGAATTCAAATGCCCTGGAGCAAATTGTCCATGCCCCAATAGGCGGAATAAACACTCTAGATCTGGTCCTCACCAGGATATCAAACAGGACCACTACTGCAACTGTTGGACCTTCTTTAGTTAAAACTGACTACAAATTAGTCACCTTTGATGTGACACTAACATCAGATCTCACAAAGGCTGAAGTCGGACTAAAAAACTTCACCAGGGCAAACTGTACCTTCCTAGGTGAAGGTGTAAATGCATTCCAAGCCCGACCCCAAGTTGAAAGTGGTAACTATGCCAAAGCTTACACTAATGCAGTGTACAGTCACTTGTATAAGTGTCTAAACTTTGCTGTACCAGGTAGAATCAAAGGGAGAGATCCAAGTAAAATTAAGCTGCCTGGGAGGACTTCCAATATCAACAAACTGTATAATAAATGCAAAAGGTTATTGCCTAAGAAAACAAAGACAAGGACCCAACAGTGGAAAAGCACACTCCTCAGCCTTAACAGGCTTTGAGAGAAATCAAGCAAGTACTGTCAAGGATAACTATAAGGCCTTTTACAGCTATGCACAGACCATAAAAGGTACAACTCAAGTATGTGCAAAACTGGTGGTGACACACATTGACCCCACAGAGATACGAACCTGCTAGCAGATAGGTTTGGCCAACATTTCACTTCCTTAGCCTCTCCTAACTTACAACAAACCCTCACTGAACTGCCCCCACCTTACATATCTGAAGAACAGGTCCTCAAAGCCCTGTCCAAGGCTAGGCTTAAAATGACATCTGGGTCGATAGCCTAGTAATCTCCTATGATCCTGTGAGCCTACTCTCTCTTTACAGATAAGAGTAATAAGCAGAAATGTCTCCTCACACTAATCCAATTTTATCATGAGAGGCTTGAAAGAAAAACCCACTGTTACATTTTTGTCTGCATAGGTATCTGATAGAAAATGTTTGTTGTAGACCAGGCATTCATTCATATGCATTGTGGCTGTCAGTTCATACAAGTTTCATGTACTCACTAATCAAACAGATCAAAATGGCAGGTAATCTTTCTACTGCACTCAATATTTATATAAACAGCGATGTTTAATTTTTTGGTGAAGGGCTTAAACAGTCATTCAGTAGATGTTTCCCACAGGTTCATAGGTAAGTACTAGGCTAGCTGCCCTTATGAGCAATTTTAGGCCTAGCCAATTTCACATTTTGTGTGCTTGAATTAAACAATTCCATTTGGTTAGAGTTTGGTCTCACCCATCCCATGGTCGATAAAAAGAACTTATGTCTTACCATAACGTTCCATCTGTATTGTTGATCCTCATTCAGTCATTACGTATGGGTATCGGTTCTGACCTTGGAACTGAGCCGGCCATCTTCCAAGCTCGCGTCAGCTACAAACTCTCGAGCTAAACTCTTACCCAGAATTCTCCTCTCCCTGTTACCTCAGATTGAGTTTTCAAGTCAAAAGAAGGTAGAGGCTACCTCTGGTCAAATAACCTAAGAGAACTGGATGGTGAGATCCACTAGAAGCCACAGGAGGGGGAAGGAGGGTGGGTCGTAATGACTGAACGAGGATCAACAATACAGATGGAATGTTATGGTAAGACATAACTTCTTTATCTGATATTGTTAATCCTTGTTCATTCCTTACGAATGGGACAGAGTCCCCAGCTACCTCTATTCCTGGGAGGCTCTCATGGAAGGACATTCCCGAGCACCATAGAACCAAAAGATGCTCTTCCCCTGGAGGCCAAATCCAATTTGTAATGATTGATGAAGGTATGAGGCGTAGCCCAAGTTGCAGCTGCACAGATGTCATGTAAAGAAGCTCTGGCATGGAAGGCAGCAGAAGTTGCCACCGACCTTGTCGAATGAGCCTTTATGGTAGTAGGCAATGGGATATTACGTTGTGTATAAATGAAGGTCACACAGTCTTTCAACCATCTAGCCAATGTGACTTTAGTAACAGCAGATCCTAATCTAGGTCCAGAAAAGGACAAAAATAACTGGTCAGATTTACAAGAGGGCCTAGTCTTGTTCAAGTAGAAGTGCATTTGCCTGTGAATATCTAGAGTATGTAGGCAATACTCTCCTCTGTTTGAATGATTGGGAAAGAAAACTGGCAATTCAATGGTTTGATTAATGGACATTTCAGAGATCACTTTTGGCAGAAATGAAGGATTAGTTCTCGAAGACACTCTATCTCTATGAAAAATCAAGTATGGACTCTTGATGCATAAGGCTTGAAGCTCAGAGATACGTCTGGCAGAAGTAATGGCGACCAAAAACAAGGTTTTCCATGACAAGTATTTAAGGTCGCAGGAAGAAGAGCTGGTTTGAAGGGTGGCATTGTCAGAGCTTGTAAAACTAATGACAGGTCCCATGGTTGAATAGGTTCTCTAAAAGGGGGCTTCAAATGACTCACACCTTTTATGAAGGTCTTGTATAATTTGTGTGACATAAGAGAGGAGTCTTGGACACCCTCATGGAAATTAGATATTGCTGCCAAATGAACTCTAATGGTAGAGGCCGATAGACCCGATTGAATTAGGTCGGTCAGATACTCTAGTATTATCGATACTGGTGCTGAGAAGGGATCTACTTGTTTTTCTTTCAGCCAACAGGTAAATCTTTTCCACTTGCTTAGATAAGTAATTCTAGGGGAAGACTTATGATATGCAATAAGAATGTCCTGTACTGGTAAAGAAAGATCATTCTGCCTGGCAATCAAGGGAATTGGAGGAGCCAAGCTGTGAGCTTCAGGCTGTCCAAGTTGGGGTGAATCAGGTTCTGTGGATGTGAGATCAACTCCGGGGTTGGATGGAGAATCCATGGTTGATCTAGCAGGTGAGGCCAAGGGAAGGGGAACCAAATCTGACGAGGTCAATATTGTGCTATGAAGATCACCTTGCTCTTCAGCCGATGGGCTTTCTTCAGAAACTGGGGAATGAGGGGGATAGGTGGGAATGCATAAAGAAGACCCGAGGGCCAATCATGGACTAGAGCGTCCCTGGGTGACTGTCCCGGAGGAGGAATCAGGGCGAAGTAGTTGCTGCATTTGTAGTTGGTCGGGGATGCAAAGAGGTTGCAGCAAGGATGGCCCCAGCGTTGGAAGATCTTGGCCACTATCAAGGGATTCAGGGACCACTTGTGAGGTTGTAGAATGCACCTGCTGAGTCTGTCTGCTATCACGTTGGAACTCCCGGGAATGTGCATTGCTAGAAGAAAACGGTTGGTAGCCATCACCCATTGCCATATTCTCATGGCCTCTCGACAAATGGGGTAAGATTTGGTTCAACCTTGTTTGTTGATGTACCAGACCACCATCATGTTGTCTGATTGTATCACAATTGTCCCAGATGGCAGCAGGGGATGGAATGCTTGCAACGCCAGAAGCACCGCTCTCAGCTCTAGAACATTTATATGCAGTTGGGCCTCCAATTCGGATCAAGTGCCTTGGACTGTCTGTCCCTGACATAGCCCCCCACCCCATCAGGGAGGCATCCGTGGTCACTGTAGCCTTGGGCTGATGGAGGGAGAAGGGGCGAGACCATTGTGATGGGTTGTGGGTCATCCACCAATTTAAATCCTGTTTGCACCTGTGGGTTACTCGAATCTTGGCTGAAAGAGAATGCTGAAAAGGATACCATTGGGTGAGCAGTAGCCATTGTAGAAGCCTCATATGAAACCTGGCCAGGGGGACAATGGTGATGGAGGCTGCCATGGAACCCAACAGCTGTAGGACAGAGTGAGCTCTGGATTCTCCTTTGAAAGGATTGGGATCAGTTGTTGCTCTATCCTTAGAATTCTGTGCTCTGGAATGGATGCTCTGCAATTCTTTGTATCCAAGATGACCCCTATCAATTCTGTGGACTGAGATGGGGTAAGATTGGATTTTTGCCAGTTTACGGTTATGCCTAGCCTTTGTGCAGCGAGGACAGAGTATGCCAGGGATTCTTCCAATAGATGTCTGGTGGGAGCGGAGATGAGCCAGTCATCTAGGTATGGAAACACCTGGAACCCTTGTAGCCGCAAGTGAGCTGTGATGACTGCCATGCACTTTGTGAACACTGTGGGGGCTGTAGAGAGTCCGAAGGGCAGTACTCTGAACTGCTAGTGACTGGCTCCCGCATGGAAGCACAGAAATCATCTTGATGGCCTGTCCACTTTTATGTGGTAGTACGCATCTTGAAGATCTATCAAGCACATCCAATCATCTTTTTCCAAAAGTGGGAGGATAGACTGTATTGTGACCATCCGGAATTTTTGTACTCTTACAAACTTGTTCAATACACTGAGATCCCAAATTGTTCTCCAGTCCCCGGTTTTCTTTGGCACCAAAAATAGTCTTGAGTAGAATCCGGATCCTATCTGGTCTGGAGGGACTATTTGGATGACTCTTTTTTTTAGCAGCTTTTCTATCTCTAGTGCTGCTTCTTCCCTTTGACTGGGTGGAACGTCGGGAAGGTGTTTTGAAGGGACAGGACAAAGATCAAAGGGGATATAATAACCTCTGGTTATAATCCTTTGTACCCAAAAGTCGGTGGTGATGGTTAGCCAGGCAGAAGGGTACAAGGAGAAACGACCCCCAACCACCTCCAGAAGAAAGGAGTTGGGCCGCTCTTCAGGAGCGCTGGTAGGACTGACCAGGAAAAGAGTCCCTAGAACCCTGGTTACGCAGACCCCCCTCTGCCCTGACAGGGGCATCTTCCATGTGAGTTTCCCCCTCTGCCTCTAGGGGAGAACTCGGCGTGTGTGTCACGGAAAGGACCCTGAGACTTCTTGAACCACATCTTCCCACTCTTTTGGTTTTTGGAGAAAGCATGTTGAGGGGAAGAATAATGGACACCTATTGCAGAAAGGGTCTTACCGTCCTGTTCACATCTGGCCAGTGTGCTTTTAACTTTGAGTCCAAACAACGAGGAGGCTTCAATGGGAGCGTTAAGAAAGGAAGCCTTATAGGGTTCTGCGAGATTGCACAAGCGCATCCAGGCTTGTTGTCTCAAGACCACAGTTGAACTCGCCACTCTATCTGCTCCTTCTGATGCGTGAGATATCAGTCGCATGGAGGAGTTAGATATTGACTCAATGGTGGCCAGCTGAGAGGCCACTTTGTCACGGTCCTCATCAGACACGGCACCAGCCAAGGTTTCAGAGAGCTCGGAAATTAAATCCCTTTGAAGCCTGGTAAAGTGTGCTATATAATTCAGGGACCTGATAGAAAGGTCGCTGATGCAAAAGGTGCACTTCCCTATCCTGTCCAGGGGCAGATGGACAGTCTGTCTTTCTTCTTCCTCCAGATCCTTTTTGGTTGCAGCCACCACAACCAGAGCATCAACAGGAAGACCTTTAGACCAATGGGGATCCATAGCAGGAGGGGACAAAATCTTATCTGGCTTCTGGTTAATAGCCACGACTGTGTCAGGAGCCTTCCATGCACGCTGCACGATGAGCCGGACAAGTTCATCGGCAGGTGGAGTAACCCAGGAGGTAGGGGGCCGGGCACAAAAGGCCTGCAGGAACACAGACTCCTCAGAGGTTGGATTAGAGGGCTGCCAGTCACCTCCCTGTTTAAGGATTTCGAGGATATCACCAAAGGATACCTCAGAGGGTGACCGAGGGGATCCTTCCCCATCATCAAAGTCTGTGTCTTCAGTAAGGGACTCCTCTGTGGAGTCCATGTGCTTCTTCTTGCACGAACTTTTCCGGTGAACTTCCTCAGAGGGGGAATACAACAGAAAATGGGTTTCCTGTGGGAATATGTCCTGAGGCCCTTGCGCCCGGTGTCCGCAAGGTGTGACTTGTGAACATAGCGGTCCAGAGGAGAGCAGGGAGATAGACAGCACAGTATCGCCAGCAGAAGCCAGAGCCTTCTCCATCAGTTGGAAGGCTTGTCTACCTGAAGAGGGGTGAGTGCCCAGGGGTCACCCCTCCCCTAAGTGGCTCAGCCTGCCGACCCGGAGTCCCCGGATGGCTGTGAAACAACAAATTACGCATGTCACAACTATCATCCTGGGTTGTAGCAATACTCTCCTGCCACAAAGGCAACTGCGGTTCCATAGTGAGGTCCATAAAGGAAACCGTAGAGGGGGAAGACTGTACCATATCAATGGACTTCAAAGGCAATGAAGGAGGAGAATAAGAAGGGGTCTTTGGTGATGGGTGATCACCTCCCAAGGAAGGATAAGTCCTGGGGGCGGGATACCTCTGTCCAGAAGCACTTGATCCACAAGATGCAACATTTTGTGTTCAGAAAGGCTTCTTGTGGACCTCACGGAGACAGCTGAGGGAGAAACAGGTCTGTCCACAGAAGAGACAAACTCGGTGCCCACTTCACCAGCCCACACTGAGAACAATGATGCCAAGGGAGACTGGACTACGGGTGTCTGCACTGAGAAAATCATTTGTGCCAAGCTCACGGTCTGCACTGACAAAAGGATCGGTGCCGAAGTGGTTGCCAGTACCGAAGCTGGAACTGACAAAATTGGTGCCAATAACTGAGGCATCAGTTCCGAGTAAGATGTTGGAGCCAACGTGGTCAAGGTCTGTGCCAACTGAACAGTCGCAATAGTCTGAACCGAGGAGCCCCTCGGTACCGATATAGTAAAGGCTACAGTAGACGGAGCCAAAATCACTGATGGCGCTGAAGGCCTTGCTGCCAAAGGTCTAGGCACCAAAAGTGCTGGGGCCAACTGAGTGAGCTCCGAAAGCAGAAACTTTAGCCTTCTTAGGTCTTGGCTGGCGGGAGTCCCCAGCCGGGGACGAAGGCAGAGACTTTGCCTTTGTAGGATCATCCAATATTTTCTTATGGGCTCTAGGAGGGGTTGAAGCCTCCGACCCAGAAATAGCCTCTGAAAAGGGAGATTTAAGAAGTCCCTTCAGCAACAACTTATTTTTCCTCTCAATCAAAGTTCTATTGGAAAAAATTTTACAAATACCACAGGGCGGGTCAACAGATAAGTGAGACACACCCACGCAATAAACACACATAGAGTGTGCATCTGATGTAGGTAATTTGTGTCCAATATCTGAGCACCTTTTAAATCCTGGGCTACCTTTTTTATCTGCCATGATAGAAAAGGAGACAGAAGAAAAGGTACCAGCAATGGTACGAAAGAATACCCGAAGGTAATGAAGAAAAGAAGGATTTACAAATGATGGTAAGGGAGACAATACCTCGCAGAAAAAGGTGCAGAGTAAAGAGAAGGAAACTTAAGAAGATATAGTCGCTAAATGCGATAGGATAAGAGACAACAAATTAGAAACTTTTCTGACAGAAAAGGTTATATTAGACTAGTCTGACAACAAATATCTATACTTAGCTCAAGAGAAGCATCTTGACACGACTGAATGGCGACACGGCAAACGAAATCTGAGGTAACAGGGAGAGGGGAATTCTGGGTAAGAGTTTAGCTCGAGAGTTTGTAGCTGACGCAAGCTTGGAATATGGCCGGCTCGGTTCCAAGGTCAGAACCGATACCCATACGTAAGGAATGAACGAGGATGAACAATATCAGATTTATATTTTACTCCTAATGAGAATAACTGGGATCATACCGGGGCAATGCAGCAATTGCCTCATGTACACAGACAACTCACTCCTCCTACCACCCAACACTACAACCTGTGAGAGATGCACTTACATAGTCAAACTGGAAGCAAAGCTCTCTCCACCCAAGATTGTGCTAGACAATCAAGAGGAGAAGGTTAACACCCACACTACACCTCAAGCAACACATAGCCCTTCTAAACTCACACCACCAACACCCACATATAGCAACACTAAATCCACATATGCGGAGGCCCTTAACTGTAACCTGCACAAGCAACAAGGACCTCCGAAGCTGAAACGGAAACAAACACCAATCACAACCAAAGTGTCACATAGCTCACAACATCAGTGTGCCATCCAGCAACAGCCCCTAAGGCAAGACAACGTACCTATCACTTTAGTCATAGATGACTCTTTAGTCAGGCACACTGATGTCCCACTCACCAGGCTGAACAAGGAGAAAATTACAGTGAGCTGCCTGTCGGGTACCAGTATCCGCCACATAACTCATGCACTCAAGTCACTCCACAACAAGTACAAATATGACTCTGTCATTGTCCATGTTGGAGTGAATGACTTCAGATGTACCTCCCTGGACTACATGAAAAGAGACATGGAAGAGCTCTCGGATCATGTGGCCCAGGCAGGTATGACCCCAGCCCTGAGTAGCATCCTGCCTTCGCCAAGAATGATACCACAATATAAGGACAAAATGATTGACTTCAACAGTTGGCTAAGCTTCTGGTGTCATTCAAAGGGGCTCCAGTATCTGTCTGCCTGGGATGACATGATCGACAGACCATGATGCTTTGCCAAAGATGGTCTGCACCTGTCGGCCCCTATAGTGCCTTTTTTAGGCAAAGTTCAAAGGACAAAACCACCACCGTAACAGGTACAAGCATGCAAAATCTGAAGGTAATGCTACTCAATGCTAGAAGTCTAAACCTCAAAATGCACTCTCTCGAGGCACTCCTAAAAATGGAGAACATCGATATCTGTGCAGTAACTGAGACCTGGTTCAAGGCTGCAGAGAGCACCCCTGCAATACGAGGCTACAACTCTTACCACACTTTTCAGCCACCAAACCAGGATCGAAACACTAAAGGTGGCTGAGTGTCCATATTCACACCACCAGGTTAGTTGCCCAATACAATGCATCTGAAATTCTCCAGGTGCAACTAACACTAGGTAAGACTGCAGTCCAAATTGTAGCTTGCTACAGATCCCCCACCATGCCCCAAGATTCTCACTACACCTTTCTAAACATATTGGAAAATATTAATATACAACAAACACCCTAATTCTGGGTGATTTCAACTACCCTGCCATTAACTGGGAAAACTACTCGTGTACCAAGACCTTTGCCCAACGGTTCTTGGAATTCATAAATTCCAATGCCCTGGATCAACTAATCTATAGTCCCACCAGGGCCTCCAATATCCAGGACCTGGTCATTACCAACATAGGAAATCAATGCTCCACACCTATGGTCACCCCCTCGCTGGTCAGGTCAGACCATAAGCTAATCACCCTTAACATCCATATCCCACCCCCACCCCCCAGTAAGGAAACCTCCATAAAAAACTTCTCCAAAGCCAACTTCATGCTACTCAAGTCTGAAGTGACAAACATCATGACACCCATGCAGACAGGTACTGAAAGTTCGAATGCTGAGTCCTACACTAAGGCACTGTACAAGCACATCCACTCAAGCATGAATCGTGCCATCCCAAATAGAACCAAGATGCTCTCCTCCAAAAAAAGGAAGCCAATCTGGTGGTCCCCTGCCATAAACAAACTTTACAACAAAAGGAAGAAACTCTTGTAGAAAAGAGGAGAATCCCAGGATGCGAAACGCTCCCTTACCAGCCTCAGTAAGAAGCTGAGATCCCTCATAAAATCCTCCAAAGCTAGTTACGAAAATAAAATTGCCAAAGATTCCAAAGACAACCACAAGGCATTCTATAACTGTGTCAAGAATCGAAATGGCAATGCTCAGATCTGCTCTGAGCTACAACAGAATGGCATTATACTGATCCCAAGGATATTGCCAATATCCTGGCAGATCGATTCAGTGCCAACTTCACCCCCCTCTCACACCCTAAATGACCCATCTCAATACCGGAAGATTGCCAAATTCTGGTAATAACGGTCACACAGGTAAAAAACGCACTCTCCAAAGCTAAGAATACAGCATCCATGGGACCAGATGACATCCCGGGCTGTGTACTACATGAACTACAAAATTAACTGGCACCTCACTTAAGTGTCATGTTTAATCATACCCTCACCTCAGGCTTCATGCCCACTGAGTGGCGCACAGCTACAGTTATCCCACTCCACAAAGGGGGATCCACCTTGGATCCCGGGAACTACCGCCCTATCAGTCTGACGAGCCTGATCTGCAAGGCCATGGAACTTATAAACAAAGACATTGGCAACCTTAAAACACTGGACCCCACCCAGTTTGGGTTCCTGAAGGGCCGATCTTGTCTTCTGAACCTGATTGTCTTCTTCGAATCAGTCTCCAGAGCCATGAATGAGGGTAAGGCAGTCTACACAGCCTATCTGGACCTTGCCAAGGCCTTTGACACCATCCCCCCACTCTGGAATCATAGATAAACTTACTAAGATGGGAATTAATCCCTACATCACTCGATGGGTTGCCAACTGGCTTACTGACAAAACCCACACTGTAAAAGTAGCTGACTCCAAATCCAGCTCCAGAAAAGTGACAAGTGGAGTACCTCAGGGTTCAGTCCTGGGACCTCTCTTTTTTGGCATCTACTTCTCTGAAGTACAGGCCAACACTAAGGGACTCTGGCTAACAAAGTTCACAGATGACTGCAAACTGGGAGCCATTATTGAATCCCCAAATGATGTGGATACTCTACAAAAGGGCCTTACAGAAACAGATGCTTGGTGCCAGAGCCATGGGCTCAAGCTCAATGCCAAGAAATGTATAGTTATCCCCTTTGGGAAAAAACATGTACCCATGAATTACCACATAGGTGGCAGTACACTAAACACTGAAAGTGTGATAAGAGACTTAGGGACACAGGTGGACAGTGATCTCACCTTCATTAGCCACATCTCCACAACAGTCAGGAAATCCTTCTATGTGGCACACCTCATCACTAAGGGCTTTTCATCCAGAAAAAAGGAGGTCATTGTCCAACTGTAGTCATCCCTCATTAGACCCATTATAGAATACAATGCCCCATTTGGTATGTACCTCTCAAGACATCTGCAACAACTGGAAACACTGCAGAAATACCTCACTAAAAGAATCACAAGCCTAAAGCAGATGCCCTTTGCTGACCGCCTTAAAAATCTCCAGCTATACTCTGTCGCATATCGTCTACTCCGAGGCGATCTGTGCTTAACATACAAGGCCATGTCAAACCCAGAGCTGTTGGACATGCTACACTTAAAGAAATCCCAGTCCCTCAGTGCCACATGCTCCAGGGATCTAAACCTTGTCATCACAATAAACAAAACATGCTGGAGGGATAGGTTCCTGACCCAGAGACTCCACAGACTCTGAAATAGACTGCCCATATATGTCAAGCAGAGCACCTATTTGGCCCTCTTCAAAAGGAACCTTGATGACTGGATGGGAGAAAGGAAATTCACCCCAGGGATCACGTCAGTCGCCCTGCTAGACAGAGGTCCAGGGAAGTAAATAGTGTGGGAAGAAATAGCCAAGGAATGTTTATGGCTAGGCTTGTATAGGCCCTAGGGCCTAGTACCAACCTATGAACCTATAATTTGAGGGGACCCATGCATGGGGTAAAGCATGTAGGAGCTGCCTCTGTCCATTAGTAGTACAGTGGCAGTCGTGCGGTAATTTTTCTGTTTTCCATTCATAGATCCAAGTTGCACTTGAATATGGACAGGGATGAACTTTGTTTTATGTGGATGGGAGTCTGCTCCAGAGCAGAAATATCCTCTGCGAGATACTCGTTCATCCAAAGCATTCTTTACCTCCCAAGGTACAGCATTTGATTCTCACCTTTGAGGGAAATTGGAAAGGCTTAAAATGGTCCACAGGGCCTAACCTATGGACTGGTTTCCCACCATCAGAGTCACCCCCTGCTGGTCTGATACCAACATTTTCAGACATTCCTACTTCCCTTCCTGCTGTTGTTTTTTTCTCTCAGCATCACTCCCCCATATTATTATCCACCCCATACCAGTAATGACTGGAATTTCTTGCATGCGTCTTCTACTAGCCTGTCACACTGAGAAATTACTGCTGTTTCCCTTGACCATACTTGGCAATCTTAACAGTTGGTTTCACCCCACCACCACCACCACCATCTCAGCTGGTCCTTACAATAAGGAGGCAACTAATTCATACTCCCATTCCTTATTCATTCACTCAGTGTTTTGAGCCCTGGTATAGTATGCTCAATACCCAAACTAATTCGCAACTGTGCTAAAAAGATACTTTAGTTAGCAAAGCATAACGTGACTATTTCAGTGGCCCTCCTACACTGTGGTATGCCTTGCCTGATTCTGCCTTCCCACGGAGTCATGCATCACCACCTCCTACTTTGTCATTAGCATAGAGGAATTATGCTTTATGTTCCAGCTTTCCTCATTCTCAGTTTTCATCACTTTTTAGAAGAAACGTCGAAGAGATGTGTCTGAAGTTGCAAAAGTGGCTGCACATGTTACAGAAGTGAGGGACTGGAGCTGAAGCTGTCCACTCCAGTCTCTGCCATATAGCCTTATGACAAAAGAAATCTCCAGAAAAGTTAATTTTTTTCACTAACTGTATACTTGTTTAAGTTTCAATTGTGTAAAAAAATTCTGCATTGCATTCTGTTGGCACTGCCAGGCTTGATTTCCCATAAAGGTCTGACTCACTGTGTATTCAGATGGTAACTGTGATTCACACGTTAGTCTTAGCTTTGGACAGTTTCTAAGAAATGTCATTCAGTGAATGGAGAAAGCACACTGAATATACTCATCTGTAGCAAGCAGAAAATTCCAGCACCGGTAATGTATTCCTTTGTCTAGACATTTACAAATACTGCAGCTGACATCATATTAGGAAACTGCTAAGTCAAAAAGTTCAGACTTTACATTAAACATTTCTTTGTAAATCTAAGCACAAATTGCAGTACCTACACAGTGCAGTAGCAAAGCAAAAAGTCCTCCATCTAGAAGACAGTTTACGAGATCTATCTATATATATATATATATATATATATATATATATATATATATATATATGTAATACATTACTAATTTGCAATATTTTACCCTCTCTTGCTGATGTCATCCCATCATACTCTTAATTGATATATTTGTTCATATTTCTAGCACAGTCTTAGTTTATTTATTTTATTTATTTTACATTTGTTTACCGGGAAAATCCGACTGGACACAAGTCCTTTTTCAGCGGAGGGCCGTGGAGATAAGCTACACAATAGGTTAAAATCATACAACAGATGTACAACTACAACAATACAAAATAATGCAGAGGAATAGCAATTAATAGAAAAGTAAGTGAAAAGTAACAGGTAGTACAAAGTAATATAACAGTACACAATGTTGTACACAGAGAGTGAGAGACTATATTTACAAGAAGAGGTTGTAGTATATATGCAGCCAACAAGTCATTGAAGCATTTCCTATGATGAGAATAACTGCTGAGTTTATTATTATTATTATTTTTTTTATTTTATTTTTTTTTACATTTAGACTATATAGTTCAGTGATGTAAGTGGACAGGGGAGATGGACAGGTTGTGTTTAATACAGTTAAGATAGAGATAATGGCCTTCAGAAATAACAGAAAAGCTTGGCATAAGAAATGTGAACCAGATGGCTGATGTCTGCAGCTAAAAGTTGATACGGAACAGCTGATAATGGCATTTGATGTCTCACAGGGTCATGATGACATTCAGTATGTTGCCCTGCTGACTCCAAGAGTTCCGTCTTGCACTGGATTTGTTTGCACAGTACAGGTATTGTTATGTGTAAGTGACTGATGATGTTCATTTTCCACTTGTCAGGTTCCTCCATGTTTCCTAAGGGGAAGCAGAATGTTGTGAAAGGAATAAATGAATCAGAGACTAAGACTTTATTGATGTGGTCAGTGTGCATATACTGAAAGATACGTTACATGTATGACAAAGCAGTTGTCTTTGAGCATACAATATTGTGTATGTAGGCTTGTCGTGATGCCACAACTCCCCCTGCAGACAGCTGTCGCAGACATCAGCTCATGTGTTTAGCACTCACATACCTGTTGTATTCTACTTTGATGGGTCTCCTGCAGTAAATAGTCCACATAATGTGTCCCCAAAGCAACTCTAAGGAAGCAGGAAGTAGTTGAAGTACAGACAGAGGACTTCAGAGGAGATTGGCTTGAAGAACAGCTATCAAGATTGTGATGAAAAAGAGGACGCCTCTTGACCCAGATAGAAAATATTTTCAACTTAGCCTTGCAAGTAAGGCAAGTGGGGATGTTCGTAATATCTTCCAATGGACCTGAAGTCAGAGAAGTAGCAGGTAAATCGGAAGTACTGCTACATGTAAACATTCAGGTGATAGGAGACCTCTTGCCAGAGCACTGGAGATAGCAGGACATGGCCCATAATTCTCCATATAAGCCAATATTTTATGGTTACCTCCATATAGGCCAAGATTTTATGGTTACCTCCATATAGGCCAAGATTTTATGGTCCCTGAGAATGAGCCTTATTCCTTCTACAGAGAGTGTTCCAGCAAGTGAGGAAGCACAGGTTACAAGAGAATACATGGAGGAAGATTACCTGTCCTAAGACTGCATCCTTTGTGCTTTCATCCTTACCATGGAGGAAGATTACATGTCCTGAGACTGCATCCTTTGTTCTTTCATCCTTATCATGGAGGAAGATTACCTGTCCTAAGACTGCATCCTTTGTTCTTTCATCCTTACCATGGAGGAAGATTACCTGTACTGAGACTGCATCCTTTGTTCTTTCATCCTTACCATGGAGGACGATTACATGTCTTGAGACTGCATCCTTTGTCTTTCATCCTTACCATACAGGGGTAAAATACTGCGTTCTTGTGGTTAGCAAACATCAACTTTGGGAGAGCCTCACTTCTAGAAGATTGTCTGAATGCTGTCATGATGAAGATGTCAGGCTGTGACTCAGTATATCTACCAGGATACTCATTTTCTCCATGATATGGACCATGACCAGAAATGTACCCAGGAAGATTACCTCATCCTGGACATACTGCTTCCTTTCAAGTGGACTCAAGAAAGTTGCCTTTGCATGTTCATGAACCATAGTACTGCTTGATTGCAAAATCTCATAAGCTAAGACTCGGGCTTCAGATTTGTATGTAGAGTCTGTAGGCCCATAAAGATCACCATTAGCTCAAAAATAGTCATATGGCAGTGCTTGTTTGAATTCCATTATATCTAGAGCAAGGAAGACCAGAATGGGACCTACCTCTTCAGGCACATGTCTATTGTGAGAAATTGTACTAGAGAATCTGTAGAAAGTGAAAAAATATCTCTGCATTGTAGGCCGAGGTTTATGTTTTTGAGTGGTGGCGTAATCCAAAACAAGGAAGAGATGTGAGAGGGAATGAGCAATCTACAAATGATGATAGTGAATTATCTACTGTAATTCCCACATGCAATGGAATCCCCTGTGAAAACTGTCATTGTTGTTAGTCCTAGAACATAAAACCTGAACCAATCTCTCTGGTGTAACTGGGAAATCAAATACCAGGCCCCCAGGCTTCTCTGCATGCTCAGAATGACCACTTTAAATGGAATATGCTCGCCAGAAACAGGAAAGACTTGTTTCAATTTATGATGACCCCAGGGGACTGCAGCTGAGGCAAAGTTCTGGCTTACCTCACTATCAAAGATACCTGGGTGGGGTCCACAAGCAGTCATCATCCAGTTATAAAGGTATAAGCAGGTTATACTGGGCCTGTACCATCATGGTTAGCAAGATCCTGAAAATGAAATAAAGGTTAAGTAATGGAAGGGTGGCCCAGTGGTTAAGGTGTTTGCCTTACAAAGACAAGGTGCAGGCTTTGAGTCTCACAGGGGATAATTGGCTAGGCTTACAATGGCGCGCAAGGGCAGTTAGCCTAGTACTAACCTATGAACCTATGAACCTATAAGTAACAGCAACTCACCTTGAAAGTGCTGCCCAACCATAGCCAAACATACAAATATTCAACACACTCCCAGATGCTTCTTTGCAAGAAGACATTCATCATGTCTGTCATTGAGATCCAGAAGCCATCTTTCAGACTCAGCATACAGGACTGAGAAGCAGTGAGGCAAACATAACTTAATGGATATGAAGATTGAAGTTGCATAGGTTCTGAGTCAGGTAGGGCCTGTCCATCTTCCTGAGACTACAGAGGGATAAGAATACAGCCTGTTTCCTTGGTAGAGCATTTTTGTTGCTCTGAATACACCACTAGCTCTTCTCACACTAATTGTTGTTTTGGAGAGGATGACCCATAGGACACCTAATCAGTTTTAGAACTTGGCCTTATCCTGTGATATCTAGAAGTCACCTGTTCCAGGTGATGTTTGTCCAGACAGAGGTAAACCTGAAGAACTTCCATCTCACACGTGTGGCCTGACTAGCAGAACAGTTTGTTCAGCTGGAAAATAACCAATGAAAAAAGGATGTCTGAAGAGGCTGTGCACATGTTAAAGGGGAGGGGAGGGATCTGGTGCCAATATTATTAGGTATTGGGCCCCCTTCCTTCTATTGAATGGCTGGCATGGTTCAGAAAAATAATATGCAGGATTGAATAACTCCAAGACATGGAAGCACCTCATCTTCAAATGGCATCCACTAAAAATTGATATAGAAATGTAGATTTTAATGCCAGATAAGTGACATTTTGTCCTTCTGTCTGCCTCATTCCCACACATTTTAGATGAGGTGCAGATTCTGCTGATTACTTCTTTTTATTTCAATAAAAATAAAAATTGCTGTTTCTCTAATCCCACTCCTCTCGAAAGCTGCCACTGTTGTAGATGCTACCAATCCCCTCATATCATCACTCACCACTCTCCATAGGTTCATAGGTAGGTACTCAGCTATTGGCCCCAGGGCCTATATAAGCCTAGCCAAAAAGGTACCCTGACTTTCGCCTCCCAAGAAAATTATTTTCCTGTGCCCCGGTCGAGCAGAGCCCCAAAGGTGATCCACAGGGTGAATTTCCTATTTCCCATCCAATCATCAAGATTTTTCTTGAAGAGTGCTAATGAGGAGCTTTGTTTGATATAGATGGATAGTTTGTTACATAATATGGAAAGTCTCTGGGACAGGAAACTATCCCTCCAGCATGTTCTGTTTGTTGTGGTGACAAGGTTTAGGTCCCTAGAGCGTGTAGCTCGGAGGGATTAGGATTTCTGTAAGTGGAGCATGTCCAGCAGCTCTGGGTTTGACATAGCTTTGTATGTTAGGCAGAGATCGCCTCTGAGTAGGCGATATGCGACGGAGTAAAGCTGGAGTTTTTTGAGACGGTTTGCATAGGGCATCTGTTTGAGGCCAGTAATCCTCTTTTTGAGGTATTTCTGTGGCCTTTCCACTTGTTGTAGATGTCTTGTGAGGTACATACCAAAAGGGGTGTTGTACTCTATAATCGGTCTAATGAGTGATGAGTAGAGGGAAACAATGACCTCTTTTTTTCCTGGATGAGAAACTTTTGTGATGAGGTGTGCCACGTAGAAGGATTTCCTGACTACTGTGGCGATGTGACTATCAAAGGAGAGACTACTGTCCACCTGTGTCCCAAGGTCTCTTATCACACATTCTGTGTTAAGTACCTATGTGGTAGCTCATGGGTACAGAGTTTTTACCAAAGGGGATGACAATGCACTTTTTGGCATTGAGCATGAGGCCATGGCTTTGACACCAGGCATCTGTCTCAGTGAGGCCCTTTTGTAGGATGTCCACATCGTTAAGAGTTTTGATTATGGCTCCTAATTTGCAGTCATCTCCGAACTTCGTTAGCCAAAGACCTTCTGTGTTAGCTTGTGCTTCAGAAAAGTAGATACCAAACAGGAGAGGACCCAGGACTGAACCCTGTGGTACACTCATGTGTCACTGGTCTGAAGTCGGATTTGGAGTCTGCTACTTCCACAGTGTGGGTTCTGTCAGTGAGCCAGTTGGCAACCCATCTTGTGACATAGGGATTTATACCTAGTTTAGTGAGTTTATCTATAATTCCAGCATGGGAGATGATGTCAAAAACCTTGGCGAGATCTAGAGGCTGTGTGAACCACCATACCCTCATCTATGGCTTTGGTGACTGCTTCAAAGAAGTCTCTCAGGTTTAGGAGACATGATCTGCTTTTTACAAACCCAAACTGGGTGGGGTCCAGAGTTTGGAGATTACCAATGTCTTTGTTTAAAAGTTCCATGATGATACTTTC
The DNA here is from genome assembly GCF_019279795.1 of Protopterus annectens. NCBI lineage: Eukaryota > Metazoa > Chordata > Ceratodontiformes > Protopteridae > Protopterus > Protopterus annectens. The sequence continues at coordinate 422,034,732 of NC_056734.1, read as the reverse complement.
CATGGCCTTGCAGACCAGGCTCATTAGGCTAATGGGGTGGTAGTTCCTGGGGTCTGTGGTGGCTTCCCCTTTGTGGAGTGGGATAACCGTCGCTGTGTGCCGTTCAGTGGGCACAAAGCCTGAGATGAGGCTATGATTGAACATGGTGCTTAGGTGGGATGCCTGTTCATTCTGTAGTTCATGTAGAACGCAGCCTGGGATGTTGTCAGTTCCCATGGATGCTGTGTTCTTTGCTTTGGAGAGTGTGGTTGTTAACTGTGCAGCTGTGATTGCAGGAACTTTGCATTCTTCCAGTATAGAGATGGGCCCTTTCGGGGGTGAGAGGGGGGTAAAGTTAGCACTGAACCTATCTGCCAGGATGTTGGCAATATCAGTTGGTTCTGTGTATTTAGTGCCATTGTGCTGTAACTCAGAGCAGATCTTAGTGTTGCCATTGAGATTCTTGGCATAGCTATAGAATGCTTTGTGGTTGTCTTTAGAATCAGTGGCAATTTTGTTTTCATAACTAGCTTTGGAGGATTTTATGAGGGATCTCAGCTTCTTACTGAGGTTGACCAGGGAGTTCCTCCAATCATGGGATTTTACTCTTTTTTGCAACCATTTCTTTCTTTTGTTGTAGAGCTTGTTTATGGCAGGGGACCACCAGATTGGCTTCCTTTATTTGGAGGATAGCATCTTTGTTCTGTTAGGGATAGCATGATCCATGCACTCGTGTAAGTGCTTATAAATTGCATTTGTGTAGGATTCAGCAGTTGTACCTCTATTGTCCGTCTGCATGGATGTCGTGAAGTTTGCCACTTCTGTCTTGAGAAGCGTGAAGTTGGCTTTGGAGAAATTTTTTACGGTGGTTTCCCTAATGGGAGTTGGGGGCGGGATGTGGTTGTCTAGGGTGACTAGCTTGTGGTCGGTTCTGACCAATGAGGAATTGACCTCTGGTGTGGAACACCGGTTACCCATGTTGATAACGACCAGGTCTAGAATATTGCTACCCCTGGTGGGGTGTGGATAAGTTGATCCAAGGCATTGGAATTTATGAATTCCAGAAAACATTGAGCAAAAGGGTTGGTACATGAGTAGTTTTCCCAGTTAATGGTGGGGTAGTTGAAATTGTCCATTATGAGGGTGTGGGGTTGTACTCTAATATTTTCCAGTGTATCAAGAAATGAGGAGTGGGAATCCTGGGGCATGGTGGGGGATCTGTAGTAAGTTACAATTTGGATTGCGGTCTTGCCCAGAGTTAATTTCACTTGGATAGTCTTGGATGCATTATGCTGAGCAAGTAGCTTGGAGGTGTGGATATCCTTAATGAATATGAACATGCCTCTGCCTTTAGTGTTTCGGTCCAGCTTAGGTGGCCGAAAGGTGTGGTATGAATTATAGCCTGGTAATGCAGGGGTATTCTCTGGAGCCTTGAACCAGGACCCTGTCACTGCACAGATGTTGATATTCTCCATTTTAAGAAGTGCCTCGAGTGAATGCATTTTGAGGTTTAGACTTCTAGCATTGAGTAGTATTACCCTCAGATTTTACTTCCTTGTACCTGTTATGGTGGTGAATATGTCATTTGAACCTTTCCTAAAAAAGGCACTAAAGTGGTGGCAAGAGCCTTAGCCAGTATCCAGAATCCCAAGGGTGACAGGTGCAGGCCATCTCTGGCAAAGCATTGTGGTCTGTTGCTCATGTCATCCCAGGTAGACAGATACTGGGTCCCCTTAGAATGGCACCAGATGCTTAGCCAATTGTTGAAGTCAATCATTTTGTCCTTGTACTGTGGTATCATTCTGGGTGATGGCAGGATGCTACTCAGGGCTAGGTTCATACCTGTCTGGGCTACAAGTTCGGAGAGCTCCTCCATGTCTCTTTTCATGTAGTCCAGGGAGGTATGTCTCAGGTCATTCACACCAACATGGACAATGTTGTTGTTTGTCTTTTGGCTTTTCCCAGTTAGGGGTCGCCACAGCGGAACTCCGGTCCGCTAATGATTGGCAGTAGATTTTCATGAACGCTGAGGTGCCAGCTCGACATTCAACCTTCAACGAAGGCACGCCCATTTACGTATGTCTTTTGAATGCCCACCCAATCGCAGGGAGGACATGCAGACTCCACACAGAAGGCACTCCCCGCACTCCAGCCGAGAATCGAACGGGAGAACCTCTTGCTGTGAGGCAGCAACGCTACCACTGCACCACCGCGGATGTATACCAACATGGACAATGGCAGAGTCATATTTGTACTTGTTGTGGAGTGACCTGAGTGTGTGTGTTATGTGGTGGATCCTGGCACCCGACAGGCAGCTGACATGAAACCATACTTTAAAATATTCTTTTAAACCTTCACTGTGTGTCTTCAGATTTGTAGATTATGTAATCTATACAATGAACTTGCTTTTTACATAATCAACACAATTCACATTATGCCTGTAATGAACATTGTTTAATTTCTAATTTATAACAATGTTAATAAATTTGCTCGTTTAATTTTGGCACTGTTTTCCCACTACAGAAATGTTTCACAGGTATCACACAAGGCTAAATAAACCATAGGCATGGATGTGCAAGTAAAATGTTTTTTTTGCGACCTGTAATCATATTGACACTTTTTTAACAACCAAGTTGTATTAATGCTGAATTTCTGGAACAGTGGTTGTTAAACCCTAATTTATAAAGGAGAGATCATGTAATTTAAAGATCCTTTTAGAACAGATCAGGACATACCTAAGTTTCTTTCTGGGAAACTGAAGGGCACATATGCGTGTGCTTGTGTTATTTTTGCTGGTACAGTAATACAGGGCTATTATGTGATTGTAAAAGGGGCTACTTAAAAAACTTCTTTCTGTAAGATGATGTAGAACTGTTACAAAGAAGTGCTGAGTTTAAGATGCTATTACAGAAACAAGAATTAAATTAACAGCTGAAGCTAAATGCTTCAGTGCAGCATGGGTTAAATTATGGCATTTCCATTAAAAGCATTCTAATCTAAACTCATAATGAAGAACATAAGTAATTTTTTTTTTAGTTTTGATATGTCATCTGGTTGGTGCATGTCTATCATATGATTATTTTAAGGTTTTAGAAAGGCTAAATGTCTGTATATGATCAGTTCTGATTTCGGAACTGTCGGTGACAGAAATACTCAATGAAATTAAAGTGTTGTGTAGTCTTGCTACTCCTTTTTGTGTGTATGTGTGCTTGTGTTTTAGTTTTTGTTTTTTACCAGTAGTTTGTTTTCATAATTTATCTGTACAGATATGAAAATTGTTTTGGAATGCCTGTCAAGAAGGGAAGTCCATTTGGGGTGGTATGTCACACAACTTGTCTTCATTCACAGGATTGGAATGGCCTAAATCTAGGAGCTAGTAAACAGTAACCATGATAAAAAAGACAGCCTAATAACACAATCTAAGGGAAGAATGAAATTATTGCCCAAAATAAGCATTCACGTGCATTTGGGTGGGGAAGTGTGGGAGAGATAGTTACTTCAAAGTAGAGTTCATGAGATTGAGAGCTTTCCTTAGAACAGGGCTTCAGAAAAAGAACAAATTGGGGAGGTATACTCACTATGTTTATTACTAACAAACAGAGGACTGTTCATTCTATCAGACAGGAAGATACCTGAAAGGTTAGAGGGGGAGTTTCCTTTGCCAAGTGTCCTTGTATTATCTTTTGTTTGTTCATGTTCTGCAAATGAAAGACATGCAGAAACTGAATGCTTGACTAACAAAGACATTGATGTTTTGATTGTAAAACCAGTCTGAGCCTGAAAATGGCCATTGTGATCAGTGCTTTACCCTAAACAATAAAGAAATAATGTCAGGTAGACATGCACCAGGGTGGCATAGATGACTATGAGGCCAGTTCAGGGACTGTCATCTCTGTATATGCACCTAACTGTTCATTTGGCCATCTTCTGTCATGAGCTGAATATCCTGCCAAATCCTTTGCAGGGATAAAGCAAGCTGAGGGACTCAATGTATAAGCAGTATATGGCCTATGGAGATCTCCTCAACCCAGAGTGGTAACCTGTCTTTCAAGGGAGTGTGAAGGGAGTCTGGTTCTAGGCTTGACTTCTGAACCAGAACATGTTGATCTCATGGCTGTAAGTTCTTCCTGGGTATCACTGTCAGCAAAATGTACCGGAAAATTCCTCCCCATTGAGCCTCACTCCACTCTAAATATGACCACTTGGCACATGGCGCCTTGTTAGATAATAGAGACCATAGTAAAGAAAAGGAGGCTGCTGGCCACAGAAAAAACTTTGGTGAGGCACTAGGTATGGACTGTATCCTCATTTCAGGTTCCTCAATTTCTAACAGTTCCACTTGTTTGGACCGGATGAGCCCCATCTTTAGTTCCTGCAGTGATCTCCCACCTTCACGTCTAATTTTGTGACACTGATAAAGGTGCTGAACTTCTGTCTTTGAGATAAATAAAACATAGCTGTGCTGTAAAACTTCAAAAAAAAAAAAAAACTTAATGTGGTCTTAGGTAAAAAAAAAAGATAGTACCTGAGTTGGTCCTGATTTTCAGGTAGCCACTGGTAGTCTTGATATGCAGGAAGTGTGTAGGAGTTCTAAACTGTGTGAGAAGCTAGGAGTATCTCAGAATTATGAGCTACATTATCTCAGAACCCTAGCACAGTACTGGCATATATGCATGCCTCACACCATGGTACCTGTGCTTGAATACAGGATCCTGAGAGTAAAGCTTCATGGGAAGCCATACAGAGAGAAGTACCTAAGAACAAAGTGAAAATAACCTGCAAAGGGAAAAGGGAAAAGGGCTCTTTCCAGTGTGTGTGGGGGTGTGGGGTGGGGGGGTGGGGGGATAATGTGTGTACTTAAAATATTATTAAGGTTTAAACAACAAATGACTTCATGCTGTTTATGTTGGAGCAGTGCACAGTTGTACATTTTGACTTTATGCATTATAATCTGGACTTAAAGCGACACACTTTCTCTTACTACTCATCCAGGATTAGAAACAACTCGCAGCCATAAAGCATGCTCAGTTTTGTCAGATTCATCCTTTTTCCTGGCTCTCTATGCACTGAACCTCAGAGTTGACAGATGATGTTGTAGCACAAGCATATAGTAGATACAGAGCCATCCATAACCTTCCTCTGACTGAGCAGTACGTCTTCAGTACCCTTCAGAAGAGTCTTTCACAGCTTCTTTTAGTCCTGCTTTACCTTCTTATAGTGCAGAAATGAGTGAACCCTGTCAGTATTAGTTAAAATCTTTGCAGCATTATGTTCTGGATACATTATACTTGATTAAAGATTTTGTTTTCCATCTTGTCTGCCAACTTATAGTTTTGTATAAAGTATCTTCTGTCTGTCTGCAGCACTGCTACATATAAAATAGTGTAATATTTGATGGTTTATGTGGAAAAAGGCAGCAGTTTCTAACTAAAGTATATCTGAGTTTGCTCTATTTGCTGAACCTTAAACTACGCTGTAGTATTGATCATTCATTCTTTAACATTTTGTCATGTAACCCCTCAGCTTAGTGGCCAGCTGTGTCTAGACCATAGTTTCAGTTTGCCTGCCCAGCTCGAACAAAGAGATTTTTTGTGTTTAACCTTCATGTACTGGGTTAGTCGGAGGCCCACTGCAGGAGTATACAGTCGCTTTGTCCCTGCTGTGTAGTAGTAAGAATGCTGATATTTGCAGAGCTGATGGCTGCCTCTGCTGTCCAAACAAAACTGTGTTTGCTTACCATGAGCATACTGCACTCTCTGTGAGGCAGTACACCCACTGAATAACTCCTCTTGTGTTCTGACTACTGCGCCTGAGAGAGCGCACATTTCTCAGGAACTAGACTCTGTCTTCAAAGTCCTGTCATATACTCAGTGAATAAAAAAAATGAAGTGATATACAAATCTAGTGCAGAAAGCGAGGAAGAATTGTCTGAAAGAATGTTAATTTGTATCTGTGTTCACCTGTATAGTTTTTTTCTTTTTAAATAAATTGTCCATTCTACTATGTTTTTGTTTTTGCAGTGGTTTCTCAGGCCAAATATAGTTTCTGTGGTTTCAGTTTTACATATGGTAAACAGTCAGTAGAAAAATGTAGTTGCTAACCTAGTCCACCAACGTGCACAGCTAGCTAACATTTATTCCATGAAAACCTAGAAAGACTTAAAATTCTGTTCATGTTTTGGAATACACCTTTGACAGAAGGAATGGAGAGATACTGTGTGTTAATACAGTGCAAGCTATATATATATATATATATATATATATATATATATATATATATATATATATATATATATATATATATATATATATATGTGTATACCAGATTATCTTTTCAAACCTATGGGAAACATCATATTTTTGGTAAACAGCATTTTTAAACAGGGATATTCCCAAATGTTAGGCGTTTAACTATTAGTTCATTTAATTTGTAGTGAAATCCTTAATTAGAATTGCAGAATTTCTTTCAGTAACGTCTGTCAGTATTGTGCAACAAAAGATTAATTGTCAGCATGGCTCTTTCAAGTTACTCTCGTGGTAGTTTGTTGTCAGAGTGACTATATATTTCCTGTCATCTGTGTCTTGGTTCACATCTTTTGCAGAATTTGTATGGCAAGCTGAGTCCTAAAAGTTTCTTCAGTCTACCTAGTCCAAGATCCTTTTGTTACTTCTCTAAGTGACTATGTGAAATTCAACATCTCAGTGTCTATATGCTTCGCAGTTGGTGTCTTACTGCTTTAAAAATGGCCATATCATTAGTGACACTCACAAGTCTGAAGTGATCTTTGAACTCTTCTCCTCCAGAACAATTTGCCCAATTCACTGGCTCTTTTTTGTGTAAACACATTATATCCATAAATGAGAAAGCTTGTTATTGAACCATATATATAGTGGAAATTGTGTGTCTAAATTATCAGTGAAAATGTATAAAACAGACTGTATTCACATCTTGAAATACAGGTATATCAAGGCAATTCATTAAAAGCACACTTCCTGCTTAAGTAAGCATGCTTTCAGGCATTTCACTGCACACAGAGTTTTCTTGAATGCCTCTGCTGAACAGGCCAGCTTTGTGTAACCGTTATCTTCCCAGTGTGCAGTGCATAGCATACACTATTGTCTGTAACCAGTCCCACTGTTTCTGTGGTATGTGTGTGTGTAACTTGTTTAGATACCTGGCAAACTGCCTGAAAATTCAGTATTGGCTTAATAGTGTCCAACATGCAAAAGCTAGAACAGGTGTGAATTTGTAATCGTTGCTGGCCGAGCACTAATGAGGAAGTCATTGTTGTAGAAACTTTTCAGAGTTGAATCATCTGTTTCATATTAGAAAGTCCGTAATACCAAGTTTATTCTCCTCATGAATGAGTGTAACACCCCCCAACCCCCAAACCATCACACACACACACACACACACACACACATTCACTTTGAAGTTCTGTCTACCCTGAAAGAAGATCCTTAAAGAAACGACAATGTTCTTGAGTTTGCATGCAAAGTACACTGTCAATTTTTTGTCTGGCATTGTGCACTGTGTCTTCCATGAGGGAACGTGTACATCACAGAAACGTCAAAAAGAAGAGTAATATAGGAATACAGATACAAACAGTACTGTTTCTGGCCAGCCATATCACCTTTACATTCCTCGCAACTGTACAGATTTTCGCAGAGTGTCCAGATTTTTGCCTCATAATTTTGGTCTGTGCCTCATAAAATTTGTGATTTTCTGGGTTTTTGAGGGAGTTCCGCTGTGGCGACCCCTAACCGGGAAAAGCAGAAAGACACAGCTAGAATGTGGCAAATCAATGAGGAATTAATTCACAAAATGACAGTCATGTGTGTTCCAGCCTATATATATTCATAAAAGAAGACAAAAGGCTGGTGTAGATTCTTCGCTAATGTAAAGTACATGTTTTGTTCAAGTCCCCCAAAAAAGTATGCAGTGTGTTTTACGTGTTTTAGCACAGTCCAAGGTTATTTTCTCATCTGGATTCCCTACAGGAAGATGTGAAGCCTTCTTCAGATTATTCTGGAATGCCTTCTCTTTTGCTGCAGCACACCCCCCAGATCTACAGGTATACATTTCCTGTGCTTTGAGAGACTAACTTCTCTGAGAAATAGGGCTGCACCCCTTTTTATTATATACCATTTTGATACAAGTGGCTTGTCAGCAGTAATTTTTGTGAGAATATTCTGTGTTTAACATACAAATTGTAAACATAAATACACACCCACACATATATAACATACATATGTCATACAAGATACACATTTTTCATTCTGTACACTTGCTATGCTAGTGTTCACTACTCAGTTTACTACTCGTAAATCTTCACAGCCTCCATGGCTCATTAACATATGTGCAAGGGTGCCTTAAATAAAGAATATACTGAGTTTCTGAAACTTATGTCTGGAGAGCTTCTGCATGTATTTTGTCATCTTGCAGGGGAATAAATGAATTATAATGTTACTTCTATTTTTACAAGCCTGCCCTGAACTTCTGGACACATGCTGGTTTTCTGTTGTAATCTTTGCGCGAAAGCCATGAAAGCTCTGTCTAGCTTCTTGATTGACATAGTATTTTTCCATTCTGCTAATAGAAAAATAGATGGAGACTTTGATAAAGCCAAGAGTTTGCCAGTGATCCTGCCTGCTGGTGAAACTGCTAGTCCTAGGCACTCAACAGTTGAACTCTCTTCTTCTCTTCCATTGGCCATATTGTTTGAGTTTGTTGCACTCTTGAATTCATCGTATATTTCATGAATCCCTTAACCCCCCTCTCCGAAAACCTGTCTTCCCTACTTTTTTCTGTAAAAACAGATTCCCTCGTTTTAATTTTTAAATTATCCTTCCACATCTTCATCTTGTGCTCACTTCCTAGAACCCAGCAGGTTTACTGCACTGTAAGTCATGATTGTTAAGGTGCATTTCGTTAAACTGTTATAGGTGTAAAAAACTGAGAGCACAGCTTTACCATAACAGCCTTAAAAAGTGATATTGCTGCAGAGAGACAATAACTTTTTGTTTTCTTTATGCTGTGTCCATCTTGGAGATTATGTGTAGCTGCGGGGGTGTTGCTGAGAAAATTGTTTCACTGTTTTACTGTTTTTATTTTCTTTACTTCTTTTGAGAAATATTTTTTTCAGTTTCTTAACATTTGAGAGAGTATCCTGTCAAAAACTTCCTTCCAAAAACTGTCTTACAGCTTTTGTAAATGTGTGTGTTACTAGTGTCCTGTACTAATTAACTGTAGGTACTATCCACAAAGGCAGGACAGGAACAACAATTATAATGCTTTAAGGCCTGTAACAAAAGCTACATGAGCAACAAAGGTAACACATAGTATTAAGTGAAAGGGGGAAGTAAGGCTGAAATAACATGAGTGGAGCTAAACTTTCAAACAGCTAACCAAAAATAATTTTTCTACAAACTTCATACCTTTCCCCTCAGATTTCATTCACATTGGAATTTGTTAAAAGTGTTCATTGTGGTGTCTGAAGTTATAAACCCCAGCACACATTAATGAATGAATATATGCAGAAAGTTATTAGTGTTTGGAAATACAGAATTTCATTTAACTGTCTTAGATCTGGAAAATACAGTGCTTGAACCATAACCTTTTCCAGCAAAGTGCAGACTATTATTGATTGCACTAGCTGATACATCACCTCTACAAACTGTGACGTGGTTGTCATTTTATAGGATTGATGAAACTACGTAGTTTAGTTGATTAATTAGTTGGCTAGTAAAAGCACTGCACATGCATTACCCTCTCAGGCACTTGTTCTTTCATATCCATTCCCTTTCGACCTAAAGGAAATCAGTACTTACTCCAAATTCAGAATTCGACTCAAAAAACATCTCTTCATCCAGGCCAAATGTTCTTGCATCAACACAGGGCATATTACCTAATGCACGATCCCAATCTCCTTTCCACTTCTCTTCTCCTCTCCTCTCACTGAATTACTGAAGAGTGTGTGACCCGCTTCGGAAACAAATGTGCATTTTGTACATAACACTCTGCAGGTTTAATACAATGTATATATATATATATATATATATATATATATATATATATATATATATATATATATATATATATATATATATATATATATATATGTATACATATATATATATATCTGTATGGGATCCGGTCACTACAACAAATTTACGTTTCAACGAAACTTAAATTCGCGAGTGCACTTCCATGAAAGTACATTTTTTCGAAAATGCACTTTCGTGTGAAGATAAAGATAAGAAGAAGAAGAAAAAAGTACTTATAAAACATGCAGTTTGCATGTAATCTTAGTTGTACATCAACGTTTAGTGTTGATGTACAACTAAGCAAACTAGTGCTGAGATCGTGGTACAGTGAGGATAAGGGAATATTCCCTTTTCCCCACTGTAGTGTGATCTCGGAGTGAGAATATTAAAGTAGGGGAGGTGTGGGGGGCACAGCCCCCCACATGGGGGGTGCAGGGGGGCTTCCCCCCCACAAAACATTTTTTTGTGCGTTTTTTTTGTTTCTGATAGGGTTCTGGTGGCTATACTTCATTGAAAGTGCAGTTTTGTTGAAGTGCACTTTCGCTAAAGTGGGGACCCGCTTCACTTTTTCGAACAAGTGTATTTTCGATGAAGAAAAGTAGATCCATATAGATATAGATATATATATATATATATATATATATATATATATATATATATATATATATATATATATATATATATATATAGATATAGATATACACATACACACACATATGTATATATATCTATATACAGTTTTCTGTGTAAATAATGTACACTACTCTGCTATTGCTTACATTTCTGCCTTTTTTAGTTTATGAAATGTTTTTATTTCACTTGTGCTGAACCTGAAGTTGTTCAGGTTTTTATCAGAGCACTGCCCCGATAAACAAATATAAATAACTAAATAAACAAATAAACCCAGTTTGAAGAGCTGCCCATCCCAAAAGATAGTCAACGTTAAGCCCAAGTGCATCTGCATGTATTTTCTCAATAATGGTGTAGAGAGAATGAATGTATACTCTTAGTGGTTTGTATGCCTATGAGCTTTTCTTAGCACAAACTGCTCAAAGATCCACAACCAATAAATCCAAGCACAGCAAAAGTCCAAAAGCAGAAAACATGCTGAACTGTAGACACGCTGTTTTATTAAAAACAAACAAAGCTTTCTGGAATAACAGATCCCTTCTTCAGTGTATAAAAACAGGGTTCCTGTTATGTGATCGCAGTCGCATTCTTTCGAATGTGTCTTGATCTAACTTGAAAGCACAAAATGGCATATAAGCGATTTCTTTGCCTAGGAAAGAAATTGCTTGGCCGCTTCTGTTACTTTGCCGTTTTCGTCACTGTAGTGTGATCTTGAAGTTGGTATATTTAAGTAGGGAGGGTGTGGGGGCGAAGCCCCCCACTTTATGTAATGTTTTAAAGTTTTTTTTTTTTTTTTTGTGGAACAGCGATTTTTTTCCCTTGGAAAAAAATTGCTTTTCTAAGTGTTCGGGATTGTAAGCTTTTGCTTACATGGGGTCGATAAATCAGAGTTCGCTTTTTTAAGCGTTCACTGATTTAATATAGACCCTTAAAACATCCTACTAAACTTCCCTTTAAGTAGTAAATTAAATAAATCACATGATATAAGCCCCCAATAAACAGACAAACATAATTAAAAAAGCTATCAACACACTTAATACATTATTAAAGTGATAGCACAGTTATAACTTATTTTAAAGTCCTTTGTTTTAATATATTGATATAAAGATATCAATGTGGGGCTTATTTCATGTGATTTGTTTAATTTACTATTTAAAAGGAAGTTTTGTAGGATGTTTTTATACTCTGAAGAATAGATCTGTTATTCCCGAAAGCTTTGTTTGTTTTTAATAAAACAGCATTTCTACAGTTCAGCTTTCTTAACACACTTACTGTAAAAATGTCTAGTTGTGGTACATTCACTCTGCATCCATCTTTATTCAGTTTCAGGAAATTACAGTTTGCAAATCTGTCCAAATACTTGTACACTTATCTATGTACATTTGCACACACACACACACACACACACACACACACACACACATATGCAGTTTATGTATGTACGTGGGGGGGTGAAATATAGTACATATTGGATGTCTTCCATACAATAAATAAGGCAGATGACTTTACTCCTACCTTTTCCTTTAGGATCTACCCTTGTGTTACTTGATAAAAGACTAAAACAGTAAAAAAAAAAAAAAGATGGTATTGGTTAAAGCTGAACTATCTGAGTTAGTTTATGGGAATCTCTGTTTCTGCACAGTGGAATATTTGTGCATTAGTACAATGTGGTTATTTTTTGAACTTCTTTATAAAACTCTAAAAAATTTTTTCATTCTTAATGGTTTAATCCGATGTAATTTGAAGTTTTGTCTAGCCCAGAATCTGGAAAACTTTCTTCATAACAAGTTCTATTTCCAGATGTTTTGCAAGTACTAATTAAGACCAATTTTATTCGGATTCACTAGACAATCCCGAAATACTGAAATGTCGAATTTCAGTATTTCGAGAATGAATAGTCGAAAACCCACATACCCGAAAATCCAAAACCGTGAATAGCACAATCACGAACATTCACACACACAAACCAGCATATAAGCACACACACATACACCAACCTAACTACACTAAAACAAACAAAACAACACACACAAACACACCATAACACACAAACACACCTACCCTACCTATAAGGAGGGGACAAGCCCCACTGAACCCACCATGTGGGGGGCTGCACCCCCACACGCCCCCTACTTATATATTCTAACTCCGAGGTTGCACTAAATACACAAACACACAAAAAACACCACTACACACACTCACACACAGTAAAATCCCTACCTAATACCCTTACACAAACACCACTTGCCTGAAACCCCAGATGAATCCACAAACCGCACCACACGTCACGAACGTGACACCAAAATAGCGGATTCGACATTTTCACATTCGACATAGTGCAGTTTTGAGTAACTGCACTTTCCACTATTCAGTCTCGACGTACTGAAATTCGACATTTCAGTACGTCGAGATTGTCTAGTGAATCCTTTTATTCACATGGACAAGTTCTAGCTAGTAGGTATTGCACACCGATGATTCTAAAAAATTGTTAAACACTTTTTATGCAAATCTTGACTTAGCCTTTGCTGATTGCACAGAAAACCTCTCCAAATATGCCATTTTTTCCTCACAGTTACTTGATCTAATCTATTCCTTGAAATCTGCCTGTATATCCTTTACTGGCCTGCATTGCTACTGCTATTTTTAGAGTTTTGAAAAGAATGATGACTTCTAACAATTCAGATGTATATTTTTCATCATTTGACGGTTCTACAAAGGTTTGCTATAGCCTTTTTTCAAAGTTTTTGACATTAGTATAGTTAAATATATAGAAGGTATGTTGTAGTATTTGGGATTTAAATGTTAACTGTGTTTGGGACACGTCTCTGGATATTTCTTATATTTTTTTGTTATTCGTGTACTCCCTGCATGAGACAGTATACCTAGCACCCCCACACACATATATGCTCTTAAACAGATTGAGTATAGTGTCTGCTTTAGAATGGGTTTTATAAAACGTGTTAATACATATTATTTAGTCAGCAGATGAATGTAAGTCTGAGGAAGATACCAAGGCTGACAGAACTGAAAATGTGCCCAAAACTCAACTGAGAATTTGAAGAGCTCAGTATTTTGGGGAATAAAACGCTAATGTAAATCTGTTAGTAATGATGTAGAAGTAGTAACTATATTAAAAATCACTGCCAGACTGCTGGTGAAGCAGGATGTGCCCTAGACCAACACTGTCTACCTGTGCGGGTAAAGCCCAGTCGGTTGAGTTATGTCAGTCATGGGTAGATTCTGCATATCGCACAGACTGGCAGTGATTGTTGCTAGTATACACCAGAGTCAGCTGAAAAAATACTTTGTACTGTTTGTAATAATTCCATGTGTTTTATATAACCGATATCTCTGCATGTACCAGAAAGCAGTGAAATCCACTCTGGTGTAGTATGTATGTGCAGATTGCACAATTTTTGTATGTAAACACTCAAGGTATAAATTGATAGTTCATGTCACAGAGGCAGTAGCTTTAAGCGATAATGTATACCCCCCTTTCTAAATAAGAATAAGAAATGTCAGTTTCCTTTAGTCAAAACTGGAAGCATTTGTAATGCTCATGAACTTGCTGTTTATGTTTTAATGTAGTCTGCAAGTTGGAACAGTTTCAGGTGTCTGCTGAATGATCTTTTTTCAGTGGTGGTTGCAGTTTTTTCCCACTGATAAAAAGCCTCTGTTTAACCGACCAGATAGCCTCATATGAGGTCAATATTTCAGAAGTGGTGTATAATAAATCACTTCTAAGCTGATGCATTATGGGAACATCTTGTTTGATCTTTTTTGGAGCAAAACAAATATCTTTCATTAAATGCACATGTGAACTTCATATGTAGTCATAGTGAAGCATAACAGATTTGAAAGTGATGCTTTCCTGAACCCTGGTTATACAGTTTGAATTGGTGTCACATATTAATCCATTTATGAAATATGCAAAGAAAGGTGAATTTCTTATGGATAAAAAAGAAAATCTCAGTCTTAAAGTGTATTGCCCCCCCCCCCCCACACACACACACACATACACACTCAATTTGTATATTCCAAATAGTACATAAGAAGTGTCTGGAGTACCGGGGTAAGTATGCCTTAGCTATAATCACAGCTGTATGTTTATTTTGCTGAAGTGATAAACATGAAAAATTCCCGTAGTCCATTAAGAAACTTAGTCCAACAATATTTCTTATGGGTTGAGTTTTGAGTGAAATCCCACAGCTGTTATCTAGGACAACACTCTCTGCAATAATTATAGGAGCTACAGTACTTCAATAGGTATAAGTGTTTCAGAGTTAAATATATCCTGCATTGTTCTAATAAACTTGATGTTGGCTACACACATAGTCACTTAAGACTAATCTTAAGACCTAACACTAAGGAAAAAAAAGTCATAATGAATATGTAAGGAGCTATGCAGATGTTCTGACTGAAATCAGTAGTTCAGTATTCCTGACATATGGGTTTTCACCACTGACATCCAGCCGGTGTACCAAAGCATTACCTTCCCTTGGTCATACATCTGATCCATGACCTCAACTTATATGCATTAGGGTATATAGATGGATGTACAAGTGTAGATCCTCAAACTATTCTGCTGCCAGCCCGAACGCAGGTCATACATCCATACATCCATCAGACTGTTTGCTGCTTGGTTGTTGATACCTTGTTTTGACCATTTGTCCAGTTAAGCACTATGTTGGGGAACTGCCCTTTTTATTTTACAATATTTTGTTAAAAGCTGTAGGTGTTAGCTGGGAGGGGCTAAGTGTGAGTGTTGTAGGTAGATTCCGTACAAGGACTTGCATGCCAAGTGTCTTTTTTGCCAAGGTCCAGAACACAATCACAAGCCTTGCTCAGTCTTTCAATTATTCATTCTGAAAACCCTTAGTTCAAGCCTTTCTATTCTTAACAACTTTCTCAGGACTCAGCTTTTTAAATGCTTGGACCCGTCCAAGATAGCTGACTCCACATCCTCAGACCTCCATCTGTTGCCAAAGAAAAAATTAATGAACCCTCAAACAAATCCATAGTCTAAGGTTTCTAACTCTGACTGCCCTGATAATGTTGAGAACCTGAGGTAAATCAGGATATTTCTCAGCTGACCACTACCATGACCCTTTTGGAGGCCAGTATGACTCCTATGGCCTTGCAGACTGCCTGTATATCCAAGGAAATACATCTCATCATTTCCAAAGGACCATACAACATCCCTTAAATTTTAGTCAGGGAAGAGATCACAGGCTTTCTAGTTGAAGTCAGACAGGGTTCCAAACCTCCATGTCTCATCTAGGTGGATGTCACACCTTAAAAAAAAAACAGAAGACTTGACACGGAACTTGCCAGCCCTTGCCAGCTAGAGGAAAAGGAGTGGATAGACTTCTGGTAGAGGTTATTAAAAGCTATGATGTCTTTGAAACCTCCTTTTTTGGGTGTCTGCAACCACAAGCTACTCCTCAAAAACTTACCCTTGTGTCCTCTTCTTCTGATGAGGAACAGGGTTATGACTCTCAACCATTCCCTGGACTATTCCTCTCAGCTACATTCTCCAGGGCAAATCTCTTCTGATGAAGAGGACTGTCTTTCACTGGATTCCGCTACTGAAGAAGCTTCCTTTGGGAAGACTGTACAGAACATGATGAAATGCTTTGGTTGGCAATCCACACAGATCTCTGACTTTAAAAAGCAGTATTGCACCCTGTTGGAGATGGGCACCCTTGGCCCTTCTTCAGCCCCTTATGTCCTCGAGGCCTGCCAGTATGCCTTTCCGCCAACCTCTGCACCTGATTCTCAGACACTAGCTCCTAAGAGACCAGAATGCCTGACAACCCAAAATATTTATACATGAATCCAATGGCAGACCCTTCTGCAGTTTCTTTCTCATCAGAAAAGCCCTGTAGGCTTCTGCCCAGGGTAAATGCCTTACCTATTAACAAAGATAGTAGCAATGTAGGTAGATGGGGGGAAAAAGGGTTTAGACCTCTGCTGCTCTTGCTTTTAGCGCAGTTAGTTACCAGCCTAAAATGGCAAAGTATTTGATCTCTGTCCTGCATTCCTTGAAGTTATACTGGACCCTCCTACAGCAGAGTGTAAGCATCAAATGCAGCACTTACTACCCCAGGCCACTCATATAGCTAGACACAGCATTAAGTGCAGTTATGATTCTGTGGATGCTTTGTCTAGGGCAGCTGCCACTGGATCTGTTATTCGCAGATGTGCATGGCTTGTCAGTCAGCCTATGTCTGAGGATCTCAAATCTAAAATTTTAGACTTTTCCTTGGACAAAGACTTACTGTTTGGTCCTCAGTTGGCCAAGCTGTTCAGTACTCTCCAAGCTATGAATAAACTGAACAAACAAACCAATGAAAAACTGCTGAAAACAAACGAAAAAAAATGGATATATACAGACCCCAATTTTATTATAAGCGCTTTTGTTTAAATGTTGCCAAACGCCTTCATATCTAACTCAAAACTGCATGCATCCACTTTTAAAACTTTTTGTCATCACATGACTCACCAGTCCCCATTAGAGTCACTAGATCTTAAAGATACAATGACCAAATATTCCATTAAAAACAATAAACTACCTTGAAGCTGCTTTTTAAATAGCAGAAGACATTTCAAAATTAGTGCAACAAAAGAAGGTGCCTGGCATTCATTCAGTACATGTCATGTTATGATCATTTCCAGCAATTAAATTATTACTTTGTTATAAAAACTTAAGAATCATTGTAGCTGTTTTTACCATTTCATTTTAAAATTACTGTTAAAATGCTACAAAAAACTGCCACTTTTAATAATATATATATATATATATATATATATATATATATATATATATATATATATAGCCCAGTGTATAAATAGGTTCATAGGTGTTTACTAGGCTAATGACCACAAAGGCCTTTTTAAGCTTAGCCATGCACCCCAAATCTCTGACAAGTTCTGATACCCTTGATAAGTGTGAGCATGGGCCTGGGAGATGAACCATTTACAGATTACCTGTGTCTACATAGGTGCCAAATCAGGGATGAATTTTCGGTTTCCCATCCAGTTGTTCAAGCTGCACTTGAATTGGGTTAGGAAGGAATTCTGCTTCACATGGATGGGGAGCCTGTTCCATAGACAGAGTAGTCTCTGGGATACATACCTATCTCTCCATCAGGTCCTATTTATATCACAGGCAAGGTTTAAATGTTTAGAAGGGGTAATTCTGGTGCTGTTTGTTTTGTGGATATGCAGGAGGTCCATCAGAGTGGGGTCTGACAATGCTCTGTAAGCCAGAAATAGATTCCCCTCAAAAGCCTGTAGGAGACTGAATACAGGGATAGGGACTTGAGGCGGTCTGCTTAGGACATTTTACTTATGCCCTGTATTCTTTTAGTGAGGAACCTCTGTGGATATTCCAGTTGTTGGATATGCCTGGTTAGGTACATACCAAAGGGGGCATTGTACTCAATGATAGGTCTGATGAATACCAAACACAGTGAAACAATGACCTCCTTGGACTTAGATGTCATTCCTTTGTTTATAAATTGCACAACATAATATGATTTTCTCACCACAGTAGACACATGATGGTCAAAGGCTAAATTGCTATCTATGTGTGTCCCTAAGTCCCTGACTAATGGGTCAACTCTAAGGAGTGTGTTGTCAATATGATAATTACCAGGGAAGGATGACTTCCCAAAGGATACTATTAGGCATTTCTTGGCATTTAGTTTTACTCCATGGCTCTGACACCTGTTTTTTGTCTGTGTCAGCCCCTCCTGGAGAACATTTGTGTCAGTGTGCGATTCAAGGACAGCTCCTAATTTGCAATCATCTGCAAATTTAGTCAGTCAGAGACCACTGACATTGACCTTGACTTCTGATAAGTAAATGCCAAAAGGAGTGGTCCAAGAACTGATCCTTGAGGGACTCCACTTGTGACTGGCCTCTTTGTATAGGTGGACTGCCCGATTCTAACTTCCTGGGTCCTGTCTGTAAACCAGTTTGCTATCCACTGGGTGACATACGGGTTTGTATTTAACGTCTTGAGTTTGTCAACAATGCCCGAGTGGGGTATTGTGTCAAATGCCTTGGCCAGGTTAAGGTAGGCAGTGTGAAAGATTTTGCCCTCATCCATTGCTTTGGTGATCTTCTCAAAGAAGTCCACCAGGTTGAGTAGGCATGATCTGCCCTTGATGAAACCAAACTGGGTTGGGTCCAATGTCTGGAGGTTTATTATATCTCTGTTGATCATCTCCATGATAATTCTTTCCGTGGCTTTACATATAAGACTAGTGACACTTATGGTCTGTAGTTTCCAGGGTCTGTAGATGGCCCACTTTTGTGCAGAGGGATGACTGTTGCCTTTCTCCATTCATGAGACATGAAGCCTGTTTGGAGGATACAGTTAAATAATAATTCCAGAGGCCCTGATAGGTCATGTTTCATGCTATTTAGAAGGCATCCTGGGATTTTGTCTGGGCCATTGATGCAGTGCTCTTGATCTTAGAGAGCATTAAGGACCTGTACCCTAGTGATAGTTGGGAGAGTTATATTTGATAATATTTCCTGAGGGAAGGTTGAGGGGGACAGAGGGGTAAATTTGGAGCTGAATTTATCAGCCAGGAAGTTTGGTATATCTACTGACTCAGTATAGGTGACTCCATTTACAATGAGCTCTGCACACAATTGTGTATTGCCTTTGAGGTTGTGGATATAGCTAAAGAATGCTTTGTCATTGTCCTTGGGCTGGGAGGCCAAACTTACCTCAAATTTGGCTTCGGTAGACTTTATTTGTCCTCTGGATTTTTTGTTTAGTTTAATGAGAGTGCTTTATTCTACTGGGTGCTACACCTCATAATTTTTGTCATGGCTTTCTTCCTCCTGTTATACAGCCTATTGATTTTGTGATTCCACCAGGGTGACTTGTTTTTTGAGTTAGTTCTGTGCTTCTTCCTTGTGGATACAGCTGCCTCTATGGAGCTATTAACATGCTTTTACAGGGTTTCTGTGAACAGTTCTACATAGGCAGCAGTTTTCAGGGTTTATGGGGGCTTGAAATTTTGCCAGGTTTTCATGTAATAGCAGGAGATTAGCCTTAGAATAGTTCCTGAATATTCCAGGTTTGGCTGGGGGTCCAGGTTTTATTTTTACTTCAAAGGAGACCATTTTGTGGTCTGACCTTACTAGGAAAGGCATTACAGTAGGGGATGTACAGCATTCTCCATATTAGTGAGGACCAGATCCAGTATGGTTGCACCCCTTGTTGGATATATTGACTATCTGGTCCAGGGAGTTTGTGTTTACAAAATCCAGAAATCTCTGTGCATGTACGTTTGGTGTTGTATAGGATTCCCAGTTAATAGAGAGGTAATTAAAGTCACCCATGAATATGGTATTGTGTTGGATGGTTAGTGTTTCTAATAAGTTTAAATACATGGTATGGGATACCTGGATCATAGACGGTGACATATAGCTTACAAGGAAGTGGTATTGGATTTTGCCTATGTTGATTTGAACATGGAGCAGCTCATGTGCATTGCCCGGTTTGACCAGCTTTGAAGTATATTTATTTTTGATTTAAATAGAGACACCTCCACCTTTAGTCCCTGCCTGTGAAGTAGCTGGCCTAAATGTGTGGAAGGCATTATAACCTTGCACTGTTGGTGTGCTGTCTGTGACTTTAAACCATATCTCAGTGACTGCACAGACTTCATAATTCTCTAGGGTAAATAGAGCTTCTAGGGAGTGGAGTTTTTTGTTTAGACTCCTTCAACTGAGCAGTAATACCTTCAGGTTTTCTTTGTTTTGATTTGCTGTGTCGGAAGTACTTTCAGTTTGGCATTGCCTTAAAAAGGCACTATGGGGGAAGACAATATTTTAGCTGATATTCAAAAGCCTAGATGGGAGAGTTGCAGACCATCCCTGGGCAAAGCATCACAGTCTGTTGACCATCTCCTTCCATGCTGACAAATATTCGACCCCCTTAGAATGACACCAGAAACTAAGCCAATTATTAAAGTCAATCATCTTTATAGGTTCATAGGTTGGTACTAGGCTATTGGCCTTAGGGCCTATACAAGCCTAGTCATAACAATTCCCTGGATATTTCTTCCCACAATGTTTACTTCCCTGGACCCCTGTCTAGCAGGGTGATTGGACATGATCCCCAGGGTGAATTTCCTATCTCCCATCCAATCATCAAGGTTCCTTTTGAAGAGGGCCAAGGAGGTGCTCTGCTTGACATGTATGGGCAGTCTATTCCAGAGTATGGGGAGTCTCTGGGTCAGGAACCTATCCCTCCAGCATGTTTTGTTCATTATGATGACAAGGTTTAGATCACAGATCACAGGTTCATACTAGGCTAACTGCCCTTGCAAGCCATTTTAAGCCTAGCCAATTACCCTTTGTGAGACTCAAACCCTGCACCTTGTGTTTGTAAGGCAAACACCTTAACCATTAGGCCACCCTCCCAACCCAAATCCCTGGAGCGTGTGGCTCTGAGGGATTGGGATTTCTTTAAGTGGAGCATGTCCAACAGTGCAGGTTTTGACATGGCCTTGTGTGTTAAGCAGAGATTGCCTTTGAGTAGACAATATGCCACAGAGTATAGCTGGAGTTTTTTTAGACGGTCAGCATATGGCATCTGCTTTAGGCCTGTGATTCTTTTAGTGAGGTATTTCTGCGGCCTTTCCAGCTGTTGCAGATGTTTTGTGAGGTACGTAGCAAATGGGGCATTATACTCTATAATGGGTCTAAAGAGGAATGAGTACAGTGGGATAATGACCTCCTTTTTTCTGGATGAAAAGCCCTTATTGATGAGGTGTGCCACATAGAAGGATTTCCTGACTGTTGTGGCGATGTGGTTATCGAAGGTGAGACCACTGTTGAGAATTTTAATGACCAGGATTTTTATACACCTTCACAGAGGCATCAGCGAATGCTCAACAGAACTGGCTGTGACGCGGTAGGCAGGTCAGGAACAATTACCACAAGAGGAACAACCAGAGATAGGATCTGTAAATAACTTTTAGCAGCAAGGCCCATCAGTGGTTTTGAATAAACATAGGGACTTTAAAATATACAATTTTTCAGAGACTGGCAGAATCCAGCATTGCTGATTTTCTCAGCCAAGGAATGAATTTTGTTCCTATGTCTATGACAAATATTGCAACAGTTGTTATTGACCTAAAACTTTATTTACATAAGATTAATTTTAAATTATTGTTTGAAAGTGATATGACAGTGTTTGCTGACACACATGTACCTAGCACATTCAAGCCACCCCTCCACCCTGCTTTTATAGTGTATGAGAAGATATGTGAACTTGACTTTCGACACGTTGCATAAGAGCAACAAGGCTGCAGATAATTTAACAAGTAATGAAAGGGAACTGTTACCATATATCAAAGGGCAGACTATCAGAGTTATGAAACCTGACAAGGTGGGTAGGTTAGTAATTATGTGTCTGCATGACTGCAGTAAGAGAATGATAACAATTTTGGAAACGGATACATATGGAGAAGTTTCCAAAAAAAAAGTAATGGAAAGTGTAGCAGTGTCCTTGCAGGGCATGTTTCTTGAGAGATGTATTGGTATTAACTTGCATAACTATCTCACTATGTCCTCTCCTACAATACCATTGATCTTTGGTACACCGAAGATTCATAAGGGGCTGAATGAACCCCTATGTGTCCCATATTCGATGGGCCTAATTCTATCACCTGTGCCCATGCTAAGTATCTGGATCTTAAGTAAAAAATTTTTGCAACAAGAAACACTAATATGCAAAGACTCATAGCATTTTTTGAAATTGTTAAATGAAGTAGAGTACAACAATGCCTATTTATTTCTTACTATTGATATGAAAGACCTTTTCTCGGTGATCCCACAACAGTTGAGTATTGACTGGATTAGTGAATTTTTATTTGAAAAGTCTGTATCACAATCAAAAATTAATTTATATGTGGATCTGTTTGAGCTTATACTACAAAACAACTACATATATTTTGAGGGAAGGTATTTTTTACAGAAAGTAGGAGTGGCCATGTGGTCACCATGTGGCACCGTTTTTGCAAATTTGGTCATGGCCCAGTGGGAAAGGAAGTATGTTTTAAATAGGCATGAATATAAAGAAAAAATGCCCCTGCATTTAAGATACCTGGGCGAGATCTTTATTTTGTGGGCAGGTGATGAAAATGACATAAAAGAATTTGTCAATTTTTTAAATGGCACTACTGATTTTTTTACCTTTAACCGCAGTGGTGGTGCTGCGGTAGCGTTGTTGCCTCACAGTAAGACGCTATCCGGTTTGATTCTCAGCTAGAGCATCTTCTGCGTGGAGACATGTGTGAATGGGCGTACCTTCGTTAAAGGTTGTGCGTCAGGGCTGGTAACTCGGCACGTAAAAATCAACTACCAATCATTAGTGGACTGGAGTTCCACTGTGCCGACCCCTAACCGGGAAAAGCCGAAAGACACAACAACATACAAAATAAGTCACACTATTATTTCTTATTTAGATGTAAACGTGTGTAAAGATCAATATGCTAAAAGATTTCTTTCTAAAATACACAGAAAGAAAACATATTCCAACTTGTTTTTGCATAATGACAGCGCACATCCTGCCCATCAAAAGAGATTAGTTGTCAAGGGACAACTGGCCCGTGCAGCCAGGATGGTCATATTAAATGAAAAGTTTCAAATAGAATGTGACAAATTGAAAGGAATGTTTAAAGCTAGGGGCTATGCAGACAGATTGTTGACAGAATTGGTTGGTGGTGGTGGTGGGGGGGGGTCCCATAAAAGAAAATGTGGCTATTTACATCTGATATTAAATAATGAAAAAAAATGAGGTGCAAATACATGCGAACATTAACACAGATAAAGTAATTTATACTGCTAGTTTTATTACAGCTTACACTAATGATTACGAGACAGTAAGAAGTATACTAGTAAAGAACTGGGTACTTACTGATGAAGATGGCCGTCTAAGGGACACAGTAAAAGAAAGACCTGGATTAATTACAAGGGAGGTGCAAACATTAAGGCTTTTTAAGAGCAAAAAGCACAAATGGAAGGAACCCAGGAATGAAAAAATATGACATGTGCCGTTATTGTGCCTTAATTAATGTAAGGGATAGTTTTGAAATAAGAGGTATTAAGTATACGTTGGGAGGTAAATACAGCTGTTGCATAAAAGGGGTGGTATATTTGGCCACCTGTCAAGATTGTACTTCATACTATGTATAGAAAACAGAGAGAACCTTGAAAGAAAGAATATATGAGCATGAATATGCTATTAAGAAGCAAAAATTGACTAATGCTCTAGCCAAACATGTTAGTAATGAGGGCCATGGATTTAAATATATGGGAATAGAGCAAGTTTAGTCAGCCCAAGGGGAGAACCTTGGTCTTTGCAGTTAGAGGAGAAAGCATTAAAATGGCAAGTCATGCTTAATGCATATGAATTGCCAGGTATGAATGAATATTCATCTGTCAATAGTGTGTTTAAACATAGGGCCTTGAATGGATCGATTTAATATTTCTAGCATAGCATTATTACTGACACAGACAATCAGAGGTTCTCATACTTTTGGATGCATTGTTCTGCATGCATTTTTACACATTTTTATAACATGTTTTTTATATTTTTTTATGTTCTTTTCATATGGCTTTTATATGTTTTTCATTTATACACTGGGCTATATATTTACTTATTTATATAAATTATTAAAAGTGGCAGTTTTTTGTAGTATTTTAACAGTAATTTTATAATAAACTAAAACAATGAGTGAGAGGGTCACTGAAAAACCAATCAGTAAAACAAAATGAAATTTCAGCTTTATTGGCCTGAAATTGTCCATTAAAACAATGAAATAAGTCACGGGCATTCAGAATAGCCAATTAGCTGAAACACTTGATGTTCATAAGGATCATTCGCATATACCCCATGTGCCTCTGATACGAGTGGTTTGGAAGGTCACTCAGTGGAAGTTCTAACTTTGCTGGAGTTTTCATTTTGTTTTTACTGAGTAATTTTATAATGAAATGGTAAAAGCAGCTACAATGATTCTTGAGCTTTTATAACAAAGTAATAATTTAATCACTGGAAATGATCATAACATGACATGTACTGAATGAATGCCAGGCACCTTCTTTTGTTGTACTACGTTTGTAATGTCTTCTGCAATTTAAAAAGCAGCTTCAAGGTAGTTTATTGTTTTTAATGAAATATTTGGTCATGGTATCTTTAAGATCTAGTGTCTCTAGTGGGGGACTGGTGAGTTATGTGATGAAGAAAATTTTAAAAGTGGATGCATGCAGTTTTGAGTTAGATTTGAAGAAGTTTGGCAACATTTAAACGAAAGCGCTTGTAATAAAATTGGGATCTGTATATATCCATTTTTCCACTTTGTGTTGTTTTTTGTTTTCAGCAAGACTTTCCAAGACCAGGTAAGACGATAAAAGACCACAGACAGATCCTGTTCTCCTCAGTTGCTAGATACCATAGGAACTACCCATGTAAATAGACCTCCTTCATAAGAAAGGATAAAAGGGCAGTTCAAAAACAAAGGAAACCCCCTAGAAAAATATAATCTGGAAAAAAAACATAGGGAACTTCCAGTATGGAGGCCTTCCTTTGAAAGCAAAATCCTGTGAATACCTCTGCAGCACCCCTCCCCTGCCATCAGTCCTATTACCGTTCTTTCCCAAAGGCTGATGCTTTTCTTGACCGGGGGAAACTATTACCACAGATAAGTGGGTCATCTGCATCATTAAGGATGGTTATGCCATGTCTTGGGAAAAATACCCCTCTGAAAGACATGCCACAACCTACTCAAAACCAAATATCCCTTCTGGCCCTCTTGAATCAGGGCACCATCGAGCAAGTCCCAAAGGACTTCATGGGAAAAGGGTTTTACTCCCAAGAGTTTTTAGTCCTAATGAAGGGCAATGGAGGCCAATCCTAGACCTTTCTCTCTTAAACACTTACTTGAAGGTACCATCTTTCAAAATGTTCACACTCTTTTGCCTGCCATTCTCCCCCCAAGCTTTTATAGTCTCGCTAGATTTGAAGGACACCTACTTATGCATACCAATTTGTCCTTCTCTTCGGAGATTCCTTAGGTTTTTTTCTGGCTTCTGGCATTTTCAGTGTTCTGCTCTGCCTTATAGTCTTTTCACAGCCCCAAGAGTGTTCACAGAGTATCTAGTTGCAGTAGTAGCTTTCTGTTGTACTCAGGGAATTCAGCTTTTCCCCTTTCTGGACAAACTACTGAGCCAGGCTCTTCCTCCAGAAATTCTTCTTCATCATCTACACTTCACCCTCCATCTTCTCACAGGTCTGAGTTTTGCTATAAACTACAAAAAGTCCCACATGGCCCTTACACAGGATTTAGCATTTCTAGGCTTAAACAAAATGCATGCCTTGCTTCCTCAGGAAGAAAAAAGGTCTGTCCAGTTATTTCCAAAATCACTCCTATGCAACCCATTGGTCAGCAAGGAAAATGCTAAGGGCTTTGGGATTCATGGCAGCTCCACCTAGCCAGACTTCACATGAGGAAAATCCAGTGGTACCTAAAGTCTTTGTGGTTCAAGGACTGTCACATTTGGACACCCTGATTCCCCTCCTCCCTTTTTCTCAAAAATAAGCTACTTTGGTGGAAGGGACAGGTCATCCTCAACCCAGGACTGCCATTCACACCACCGCCTCCTCCTCTTAAATAGGTTCACACAGACACACCGGATGAGGCAATGGGGGCATGGACAGGGTCACACCGAGTGCAGGGGAAATGGCAACCTTAGCTCCGGAAGGAACATATCAATCTGAAAGAAATGAGGGCTCTTCTGCAAGCTCTTAAGATTTGGAAACCTGGGTCAATCCTAGTGCACACATACAACATTACAGTCATGTGGTACCTAAAGAAACGGCGAGGCACCAGGTCTTAACAACTTTGCAGGTTAGCACAGGAGGCTTGGAATGTAGCAACCCAAATGAACCTCACACTCATAACCATAGAAATCCCTTCTCAGGACAGTATGGTAGCCAACTCCATAAGCTGCTCCCTGGAGGACCCACACAAATGATCTTTGAACAAAGAGGTTTTCCACATGATCACCCATCAGTGTGGCACTCCAGTAGCCCTCTTTGCATCACCAACCAACCATCTGCTTCCTCAGTTCTGCACCAGGGAGCCTTGTCCTAGAGCCTAAAGGAGAGATGCCTTTTCCTTCCAGTCGCTAGGGAAGTTCCTCTGTGCTTTTCCACCTTTGCATCTTCTTCCAAAAATTCTTCTCAAGGCACAAAAGGAAACACACAAACTTCTTTACTGGCATCATTTTGGCTGAGGCAGCAATGGGGTTTTCCCTGCTGTTTCACCTGACAAAGGGAAATTGCAGGAGAATTCCTCTTTAACTGGACCTGATTCAGCATAAAGAATTGCTGCTCCACCCAAATCTACCATCTGTCAACTTGACCCTACGGATGATAGGATTTTCTCTGAAGTGGTTGCTCAAGTCCTACAAAAGACCGGGGGAACCACTATTAGAAAATCTTACATTGCTACATGGAAAAGGCTTTCATACTTGTGCTACAAACATAGTTAGAACCAACTCTTTTTAAAAGCTCCTGCTGTGCTGCAGTATCTCTGCAAGCTTCTTCAATCAGGCATGCTCTTCTGTAAAAGCTCAGCTGTCAACCATGCCTGCCTCCCTCTTAGCCCTCACTTATGACTACGGTGGAGGTCAAGCTTTTCCTGAGGGAGTCCTGCATTTTAACTTATCAAGGAAACCCATTTATCTCTCTAGAGATGTTCATTTTATGCTAGAAATGCGTACACTGCCTCCCTTTTGAACCAGCGTCTTCAGTTTGTCTAAACATCTGTACTTGGAAAACTGTCCTTCTCTTGGCTTTCACACCTGCCAGGAGAGTTTCTGAGTTACAAGCTCTTGTGGCCATTCCCCCTGTTCTTATAGGATCATAGGAGGTTACTAGGTGAATGGCCTTTGGGCCCTTACAAGCATAGCCAAGTACAACCCCTTTTCCCAAGAATATCACGGTATTAATTGGAACTAAGTCATCAACCACTGCCCCTTTTCATTAAGCCTGGGTGACTCTCAGGGCTAATCCACCCTTCATGCCTACGGTAGTGAATGAGCTGTCCCTCATTCAGGCTGTTCATCTTCCTACTTTATTTCCCAATCCCCAAAATGGGGGGGGGGTTTACATTCTCTAGACATTCACAGGTGACTCAGATTTTATCTGGACAAAACTAATTCCTTCAGAAACACTGTCCAGCTGTTTGTATAGTTTATGATCCCTGACATGGGCCAGCCAGTTCCTAAGCAAACTGTTTTCAGCTTGGATTTCTTAGGCTGTTTCTTTCTGCTACTTGCACTATGGTAAGACTTTGCCTTCCTGCTCTGAAGCACATTCCACTAGGGCAATGTCTTTCTCAGGAGCATTTCACAAGGGAATGGGCTCCCGGTCTATTTTAGTCCTCTGTAGACACTTTTACCAAACACTAAAAAACTGATGCTTTCTGCAGGTGCAGAGCAGCTTACATTCAGTCATTTCTGTCCAGGCTGATGGGTACCTCTTCTTCTCAGTACCCAACCATCCTTTTTTCCTCCTTTAGCTCTGGGAATCTGCTGCTCTCACATTTTACAGAAGTACTCTGCACATCTTCCCTCACTTCTCTTTTGTGATTTATTTCTCTTTTTCTTTCCCAAATCCTAATAGCTCTTTCATTTTCACTTAAATCTTCGCCTTTGGAAATTTCCACATGGCTTAGTGGCTGGTTCCCACATACATTCAGAACTAGTTGATTTTTTCAACAAACAAGGGGTGGAACTTTTGAAGATTTAAAAAAAAAACACCATCAAATTGCTACTGACTCCCTCATTAAGGAAGCTGACCAGCTGGACTCCAAGATAAAAAAAATTATGTTTTTTTTTTTTTTTACAGTACAAAGGGAGGAATATAATAGTTTATTTTGCAAGATTGATTCTGTTATTAGTGACATTCAGAAACGTAAAAGCTGGAAACTTGAACGTGACCGACTGGAATATCTGGAGGGCAGAGCTTATCCTAAACCTGCAGGACAGCAGACGAGGCCCAATGAAGTGATGAGGGAGTGTAATACAGGAGCCAATCATCTAGGAGATGGGAGGAATGGTGGAGACGAAGAAGACGCCGTCCCTTTAGAACAGCTTCTGCCCAGACACTCTGAAAGAATGTACAGTCTCAACAATGGCACTCAGAGGAATCACTATAGAGGCTCTCAACAACAGAACCACCAAGTAGGGGGCTGGAATTGAGGGAAGAAAGGTGGTGCAAGGAGACCACAGAATTACCTGTACAATCCAATGTAGACTTTGACAGAGCGTTCTGTGACTCAGGAACTGTAGTTGTTGCCTCCCCTAGTATTTTAACTAATCGGGGTGGAGATTTTAAAATCTACAACTATACTGACTGTCATTTCCACCAGGATCTTTATTCATTGCTCTGCAAAGGGTTGACTTTTGTGCCCATGGCTTTTTCATGTATTGAAACATTCATTATTGACTTAAAACTATTTTTACAAACGTTAAACTTTAAATTGTTGTTCAAGGGTGTAGAGAATTCCTTAACTTTTAATGTTCTGCATAGGAATTGCACATTTAATCCACAGCTTGCGATGCCTTTAATTATGTTTGAAAAAATTTGTGAATTTAATTTTAGGACCTTAACTAGAAATCAGAACAGGGATGCTAATGTTTCCAGTTTAAGTGATTGTGAACAGAGATTACTCAAAGAGCTCATTTCTAATAAGAACATTCGGGTTATGAAGCTAGACAAGGGTGGGGGGATGGTCATTATGACTAAAAGAGATTATCTTGATAGGATGTTTAAACATGTCTTTGATGAGGATTTTTATGAACAAACCTCTTTAAATTACATCAATATTTCTTATAATAAGATCAGGATTTTTCTTAAAGACATGTTTGACCAAGGTAAAATTACGAATGAGACCTCTGAATATCTTCAGGTCAAATTTCCTCTTGTACCCCCCGTGTTTCGCATTCCCAAAATGCACAAATGTTTAAGTGACCCTCCTATGTCACCCATAGTGAGTGGGAGAACATCTATTACACATCCTATGGCTGTTTACATAGATCAGAAAGTTAAATCCCTTGTGTATGCACAACCACACATTATTAAGGATTTGTGGGATTTTTTACATAAGTTAAGAAACATATGATACAGCTCTAAACTTGCATTTGTTACTATTGATGTAGTCAACCTAATCAATGCAATTCCTCAAGAAGAGGGTCTGGAGATGTTTCATGATTTCCTACTTGAATCAGGGACTTTTAGTAACAATGAAATGAATGTTTTAAATGCCCTTTTAGAAATGGTGCTAAAAAACAATTTTGTATTTCTTGATGGACAGATGTTCTTCGTGTTTCACTGTTGCAGTCATTACATTTGGGTTATCCTGCTGGCAGGTTGCCCTCAGTCGGCCGGAATTCCAAAGTCTTGGGTTCTGCGTTGGTTGCTGTCGCCTCTTCCCTGACATCAGGTCATCAGGGGTATAAAAGATGCAGCCGATGCCATTTTATTCAGTCTTTCTTGCCGCGTGGTGCCCGAAGCAGAAGCAGTTCGCAAGTGCCGGTCAGTCGACTCCTGAGATTTTCGCGTTCGAATTTCAGATCAGAAGTCTTCATTCAAAGCTAAGTACCCCGTTGGGGAAACTTTTTTCTTGCTCCAGACAGATGTCAGAAAAAGTTAATAATTGTATTTCTTGTGGGAAGCAAATACCTCATAAGGACTTTCATTCTTACTGTATTCCTTGCCTAGGCCCTGACCACAACGTTGCTAGTTGTCGGTTTTGTGCTAGATTTAACCAACGCACTATTAAGCGTCGGTATGATTTTGCATTAAGCTATTTTGGGCGAAGATTTAATTATATAATGTCGTCGAATAGCCATCCGACTACTGGAGTTCACAAAAAACGCAAAGAAAAAGAAAAGGACAGGCAACCGAGGTCCAAAACAGACTCTGAAGCTTCTTCTAAGCAAGTCGCTGGTTCGCCGGTTCTCAGTGAGGCACTTTCGCAGCCCCTGACACCTGCTACATTAGTTGCAGGCCGCTACCTACTCCCATGTGGAGTCGGCCAGGCCGCAGGAAACTCAAGGTATTGGAGCCTCGGAGATTATTCCCTCAGATGGGTCCAGAGCCGCTGAGCAGGCATCGGCTTCTGAGGGTGTATTCAGACCTAAACAATTATATATTAAACCGACTTCAAAGACAAAGACTAAAATACCTTTAAAGGCAAAGAAACAAGTTCACCATTCACAAGGACAGGCCTCCATGCCCAAAAAACAGATGCTCAAAATGGCTGAAGACTTAATTACCTTGATCAGGAGTTCCCATCCCCCTCCTGATAAGAGGCCTAGGCAAGAGACAGACTATGAATCGTCAGATCAGGTTTCCATTTCTTCTGATTCCTCTTCTGATCAGGAATATTCTCTTCCCCCCATGAGGATTCTGATGCTGAAGAATCAATTCCTTCAGCTTCTTCTCCTGAAGACTACTCTTTTGGGGAAAACTTGCATACCATGAGAGAGCACTTTCACTGGGAGAGCCAAGATTTTTCAGAATCTAAGAAAAGGCTCAGAGACTTCCTTTTACGACCTCAACACAGACCTCTAGCTATTCCACTTGTGTTGGACATTGTAGACGATGTGTTCTAGGAGTCTAGTCTGACCCCTGACTCTTTACCTCCAGCTCCTGTTAAGCCGGACAGATACTACGGGGTCCCTGACTCTCATAAATTCCTTTTCAAAAACCCTACTGCAGACTCAGAAACTATTTCTCAGGGTCCAAAAGGGGTCAAGGCTTCTACTACAAAAAATCCTACCCCCTCTGACAAGGATTCTAGGGCTCTGGATAGATGGGGAAGAAAGTTTTACACATCTGCTAC
This sequence comes from Protopterus annectens, assembly GCF_019279795.1. Classification (NCBI taxonomy): domain Eukaryota; kingdom Metazoa; phylum Chordata; order Ceratodontiformes; family Protopteridae; genus Protopterus; species Protopterus annectens. Next base: position 422,003,129 of record NC_056734.1, on the reverse strand, counting down.
TTTGTCTATAAGGGCCTTAAATTGCCAGTTTCAAATGCTCAAATATCAGCAATATATCATGACACTACTTAAACAGAAAATGATGGCAAATTCTGAATGTGCAGAAAACAAAGAAATGCAGGATTTATTGCATGCAGCTGAACAAGTTGGAAAGCATACTTTGCAATGTGGGTTTGATTCTCTGGAGGCCTCCTGCAGGGCCGCTGTTACAGGTTCTGTCATTAGGAGGCATGCTTGGTTAAAGGAACAAAATCTGCCTGACCATGTTAAAGCAAAATTATTAGATGCTCCTTTACAACATGATACCTTGTTTGGTTTTAAGGGAGAAGAGGTGTTAAAAGAAAATGGAGGAGAAAGCTAAATCTATGAAAATGGTCAAGGGTTTCTTAAAGGTACAGCCACCTAGATTTAGCAGACACTGGCCTACAAAGATTTGGTCCTTTCCAGTCTCAGACAGACCTCAAAGGGGCAGATCCAGACGCCCTTGAGGCAGATCACAACCACAAGGATCCTACAGGTCTAAGCAGTGGAGTGCTTCTACCTCCAAAGGTGGAGAGGACAAATCACAATCATACAGGAAACAGTCCCAATGACTTCCCCCTGCCTGCGCCAAGCACTTATCTTTTGGCAGCACCCTTAAGGGGAAAACTAGCACTTTATTCTCAAAATTGGCACATTATAACCCAGGACAAATGAGTTCTAGACATAGTATCACAAGGCTACAAGTTTCATTTCCATACCCTGCCAAGGGCAAACGGATGGCCAGACCTGCCAAAAAATCAATGGGCAGAGGCTCAAAAACAAGTTGCAGCTCTCATGGACATGAGAGCTATTCAACAAGTACCACAGCAAGAGCAGGGACAAGGATTTTACTCAAGACTGTTCTTGGTACCCAGAAAGGACAAAGCATGGAGACCAATACTGGACCTATCTATTCTAAACACTTTCCTGGATATACCAAAATTCAAGATGTTGACCTTACAGCAGCTTCTGCCCATGCTGGGCAGCAAGGCTTGGCTCGTGACTTTAGACCTAAAAGAGGCATACCTGCATGTCCCAATCAGACAGTCATGCAGAAGATACCTCAGATTCAAGGCTGGTTCAAAGCATTACCAATTCTCTGCACTGCCCTTTGGCTTATCTACTATGCCCAGGGTCTTCACAAAGTGCCTGGCACCAGTAATTGCTTACTGCAGACAAAGGGGAATACAAATATATCCTTACTTGGACGACTGCCTCATACAAGCAGAGAACCAGGACATTCTACTACAGCATCTGACATTTGTGAAAAGACTTTTAACAGGCCTAGGGTACACAGCCGACAAAAAGAAATCAAAACTAGTACCCTCTCAAGCGATTATGTTCCTGGGTGCAAGCTTAAATACAACTGCCCAGATGGCTTATCTCACTTCAGACAAACAAAGGCAACTGACTACCTATTTCAAGGAAATGGCAACAAAGGCCCAGTTATCTGCAAGAAGAATTCTGCAGGCTTTGGGCTTCATGGCATCCTGCATCTTACTAATTCCATATGCAAGACTGCATATGAGGAAAATTCAGTGGTACATAAAAAGTGTCTGGACACAACATTGCCACAGCCTGTTACCAATGATTACTCTTAATTCCCTGCCTACAACAGGAATTTCAATGGTGGGCAAAGGCTTGTCACCAAAACAAGGGACAGCCATTCTCACTACCTCCAGCCAAGCAGAACCTAACGAAGGATGCATCAGATTATGCCTGGGGGGCACACATGGCAGGAAGAGGCATTCAGGGCACCTGGTCCACAAACAAAAAGCACAATCAAAAAGAGATGCTTGCTGTTCAAAATGCCCTGACAGCCTTCAAGGACCTACTTCATCCGGGACAACTACTGATAAAGACAGACAACACCACGCTCATGTGGTACATAAACAAGCAGGGGGGCACTCATTCTTACCCCCTTCTGCAGACTAGCCATGGCTTTATGGGACACAGCATTGACTTACCAAGTTCATCTGCAGGCACAATTCCTGCCAGGAAAGGAAAATACTCTGGCAGACGAACTAAGCAGAAACCTCATGGATCCCCACAAGTGGCACCTGGATCCACAAGTCTTCAGCATGATAACAATGAAATGGGGACGCCCGGACATAGATCTATTTGCCTGTCCTCAAAACAATCAACTAAAAAGATTCTGCACAAGGACTTATCACAGACAAGCTTGCAAAGTGGACCCCTTATCTTTCAACTGGACAAACCTATCAGTATATGCCTTTCCTCCACTGCCTCTCCTCCCCAAGGTACTCCTAAAGGTCAGGCAGGAGAAACCAAAAATGATTCTGATTGTCCCAGACTGGCCACACCAGTACTGGTATCTGATCTTAAGGAACTTGTCCCAATGCCCAGCCTGGACCTTGCCTCAAATACCTCATCTACTGTCCCAGCAAAACAATCAGATTCTGCACAGCCAACTCAGGACCCTAAACCTGGCAGCATGGCGGATAATGTAGCCATACAAACCACACCTCTCAGTAAAGCTGTGATGGATGTCATTTTAGAAGCCAGAAGGCCTAGTACTAGAAAATCCTATGCTGGGAAATGGAAGAGATTTTGCGCTTGGAACCAAGCTCAAGGAACTGATACAGCTGTCCCAAATATTCCTCAGATTTTGCAATATTTAACTGAGATGCTGAACAAAGGCCTATCTTTTTCATGTATTAAAATCCATGCCTCTGCCATTTCGGCTCATTACAATACAGAGCCACCACTCTTTTCTCATCCTTTATTAAGGCAGTACCTCAGAGGAGCCAAAAACTTAAGGCCTCCAAGGGGAATGCCAGTACCTGCATGGGACCTCAATTATGTCTTGGAAAAACTCACCTTACCTCCTTTTGAGCCAGCTGCTACTGCGGATATAAAGTTCTTATCTTGGAAAACAGCTCTGCTCCTAGCATTAACTTCTGCAAGACGAGTTTCAGAGCTACAGGCTCTCATTGCTGTGGAACCCTTTATCATTTTCTATCCAGACAGGGTCTCTCTGAGAACAAACCCTACATTTATGCCTAAGGTGGTATCCAGTGTAGCCTTTAACCAAACAATTCATTTGTCAACCTTTTATCCAAATCCACAGAACAAGGGGGAGAAAATTCTGCATTCTTTGGACGTACACAGACAACTTAGATTCTACTTGGACAAAACTAAAGTTTTCAAAAAGACAGAGCAATTACTAGTGGCATATGCCACAGCATCACAAGGAAAGGCGATCTCCAAGCAGACTATTTCAAAGTGGATAGGTCACTGCATTCGTTTCTGCTACTCACAACATGGCAAACCAGTGCCTAAGGGCATTCGGCCACATTCAACCAGAGCTGCAGCCACTTCTGCAGCCTTTCTCAGGGGAGTACCAACCAAAGACATTTTGGAGGCTGCTACTTGGAGTTCAGTGCATACCTTTACAAAACATTACAATCTGCCTCTTTACTCTAAATCCAGGGCAGGCTTTGACACTGCAGTTCTGCAGGGCCTCATAGCCGCTTCTAATGCTGTTTAGCTCTAGCCCCCCAACCATAGCTTTGGGACTCAACCCAACTGTAATGACTGCAGCAGTGAAACACGAAGAACATAGTACAGTTGTGTACACTTACCATAAATATAGATGTTCGAGTGTATTCACTGTTGCAGTCCAGGTTACCTACCCGCCATCCCCCTTATTTTTGCTGGAACTTATCTTTACTTCTCTAATCTATACAACCTAGGTGGTGTATTTGCTTATAGATGAAGATAAAGCTTATTTTGGTGCATGTATGTTTTACTTACATAATTTTAGCCTACCTTTTTGGGGGCACCTGACATCTGGGGCAAGAAAAACTAAATAAAATGGCATTGGCTGCATCTTTTATACCCCTGACGACCTGACGTCAGGGAAGAGGCGACAGCAACCGACGCAGAACCCAAGACTTTGGAATTCAGGCCGACTGAGGGCAACCTGCCACCAGGATAACCCAAATGTAATGACTGCAACAGTGAATACACTCGAACATCTACATTTATGGTAAGTGTACACAACTGTACTTTTTTCACCAGAAAAAAAGTGTAGCGATGGGGCGAGTTGTGCCCCGGTATTCGCTAACATAGTCCTTTTGCAATGGGAAAAATGTTTTTTGTTCAACAGAATGAATATCCCAACTTGGCATTTCCATGCCAGATATTTGGACGATATCTTTATTGCATGGGCCTCAAGTGAGATTGAAACTTAAGAATTTTATTGATTATCTTCATTCAACCATTTCTTTCTTAAAATTTACCTACACCTATAGTGAAAAAGAAATCAGTTACTTGGATGTATTTGTTATGAAGGGCGACAAAAATAAGGTTTTACAGAATACTATTTTTAAGAAGAGTACTTACTCAAATAGTTTGCTGCATTATGACAGTTGTCATCCAGCACACCAGAAAAAAGGTATCATAAAAGGACAATTTATTAGACTAACTCGTATGATTTCGGATGATGGGCAATATGATCAAGAATGTGTCACATTAACAAATATGTTTTTGGCTAGAAATTATCCCCTTGCTTTAATTGAGAAGGTATATAAGGAAGTTTTAACCAAAAGACAAAAGGGGAACGTGAGGCCTATTTTGTGTGGTTTTGATTGTCCTAGTGACAAATCCACTAATAGTAGTAGTGACACCTATCCTTGTTCTTTTATTACAACATTTACTCATGATTATCCCCTGGTTAAACAGATCATTATTAACAACTGGTCTTTTTTACAGGCCTTTGAAGATATGAAAGAGATTATTGGGGAATGACTGAAGTTTGTTACTAGGCATGCTAGATGTATTAAAACTTGCTGGAATTGAATGAAAAACTACACAGTATACCAGCCACAAAAAAAGGTGTAGATGTTGTAGGCAGTGTTCATTTCTTTTGGAAAAAAGTGAAGTTAAAGTCAACAATATTTTAGTTAGGAGTAGTTCTCATCTCACTTGTAAAACTGTTGGCATCATTTATTTGGCTTTGTGTCAAAAATGCCCCAGTTTTTATGTAGGTAAAACTGTCTGCCAGTTTAGGGAGAGAATATATGAACATCTATACGATATTAGGAATAAAAAAACAAGCAACTCCTTTTATGGTCATTTAGTGAACCATCCAGACCATGAATTATTGTTTTTTGGTATAGAAACCATTCACAAACATCATTTGGGGGGGCCTTGGTGTGACATAATTGAATATAAGGAATTGATTTGTCAGTTGAGGTTAAACGCTGTGGTTTCTCCTGGTTTGAATTAATCTATATCCATAGCCAGTATGTTGAGGTTAAGGTCCTATTATGTTTGAAGTGGTATTTTTTACATTCATCATTATTTATTTATCTTTATGTATTTGTATATGTTAGTTTTTAGTAGTTAATTAATGTTCATTAATTAATGGTTTTTATTGGTGGGGTAGGTCAGGTGATTTTTGTATTTGAACTATTTATGGTTGAAAGAGTTAACAATGGAACTGATTCTGATGAAGTTTTGTTATAAGGTTATGAAAGAGCTTAATCTATTTGGGAATAAAATGTGTTGTTTCAGCGGATTTGGCTTCTTTTCACCTGCTTCCTGAGAAGTTTCGCTTTATTTATTTATTTATTTAATATTTATTTATTTTAAATTTGTTAACCAGGATAGTCCGACTGGACATGTGTCCATTTATAACGGAGGGCCGAGGAGAAAAGCTCTGAAATAATATACACAAGTAATGAAACATATTGTAGAAAAAGCTCTACAACAATTTACATTAATAATAAACAAAACTTTGTACAACTTATATGTTCATAGGTTCATACTAGGCTATCTGCCCTAGGGCATTTATAAGCCTAGCCAGAGTGTGTTTGGCTTTCGCCAACCATTTTAAATTAATTTTGCTATGCCCTCTTTCGAGGTTAGTATACTGTGCCTCTGTCTAACAGTGACACAGAAGTGATACCCGGGGTAAACCTACGACCTCCCATCCACTCATCAAGAGTCCTCTTGAAGAGAGTCAATGAGGGGCTCTGCCTAACCTGGACTGGGATTTTATTCCAGAGTGAAGGGAGCCTCTGGGTTATGAATCTGTCCCTCCAGCATGTCCTATTTATTTCAGTGCTGAGGTTCAAGTCTCTCGAGCACGTAGCTCGATGGGATTTGGATTTTCTGAGGTGCAGCATGTCCATTAATTCTGGGTTGGACATGGCTTTATACGTCAGGCACAGATTGCCTCTGAGCAGGTGGTATGTCACTGAGTAGAGCTGGAGTTTCTTTATGGCATCTGTTTGAGCCCTTTGATCCTCTTGGTGAGGTACTTTTGGGGTCTTTCCAGTTGCTGCAGGTGTCTGGTAAGGTACATCCCAAAAGGGGCATTGTACTCAATTATGGGCCTGATGAGGGATGAGTAAAGAGGCATGATGACCTCCCCTGATCTAGATGTGAATCCCTTCATGATTAGGTGGGCTATATAAAATGTTTTTCTAACCACTTTGGCCACTTGGTTGTCAAATGAGAGATTGCTATCAACTTGGGTCCCCAGGTCCCTAATTACTTCTTCTTTACTTAATGGATTACCACCTATGTGGTAATTTGTGGGCACTTTGTTTTTGCCAAAGGGGATGACTATACACTTTTGGCGTTTAGCTTGAGGCCATGGCTCTGGCACCAGTTGTCTGTTTCTATGAGGCCCTTTTGGAGGATGCTTGTGTCGGCTGGAGAGTCGATTATGGCGCCCAGTTTGCAGTCATCTGTGAACTTGGTCAGCCACAGTCCTTCCGTGTTGGCCTGTACCTCCGAGAAATATATACCGAACAAGAGAGGTCCCAGGACTGAGCCTTGTGGGATGCCACTTGTAACTGGTTTGGAGTCTGACATGGCTCCAGCAATTCTAACCATGTGGGTTCTGTCCTTTAGCCAGTTTGCAACCCATCTAGTGATATAGGGGTTTATATTTAAGCTGGTGAGCTTATCTATAATGCCCGAGTGGGGTATTGTATCGAAGGCTTTTGCGAGGTCCAGGTAGGCTGTGTGGACCACCTTCCCCTTGTCAGTGGCCTTGATGACTGTTTCAAAGAAATCAACCAGGTTTAAGAGGCAGGATCTGCCCTTAACAAAGCCGAACTGGGTAGGATCCAGTGTCTGTAGATCCCCAATATCTTTATTTATGAGGTCCATGATGATCCTTTCCATAGCTTTGCAGACCAAGCTAGTCAGGCTTATGAGGCAATAGTTTCCAAGATCCGTTGAGGCACCACCTATATTGTAGAAAAAGCTCTACAACAAATTACATTAATAATAAACATTATTGTACAAGTGGCAAACAGGCAAATAACTGGTCAAAGGTACATTTCATAATAAGAAAGTGAAAGTTAAAATTAACCCAAAATAGGGTATTCATTTATTGCAGTGGGGGGTTCCTGAGTTTGTAGCAGATCATCTGAAGTCTGCATCTGCATCATTTATGTGCAGTTTCAAAGATAGGGGTCTTATGTGATGCATGGGCATAACCAATAATTTAACAGGTGTGCTTTGAGAGAGTTTCTGAACAGTGTAGTTGAAAGAGCTGAGGTCAGAGAGGTGGGAAGGTTGTTCCAGTTTCTGGTAATGTTGTGGGAGAACAGAGCTTTTCCTGCAGAGTTATTGGCTTTAGAGATACAGTGGAGAGATTTTTCTGAGGAGCGGAGGGGACGATTTGCTATGTACTGGGTTAGGAGTTTGTTTAGGGATGGGGTTTTGTCAGGATGTTTTACAATATTGTAGGGAAGTATTAGTTGTTGATAGTTAAGTAGTTGGGGGAGTTCTAACCATTTAAGTTCTCGTAGTGCCTGACAATGATGGGTTTTGGAAGTGCAGTTATTATTAGTTATTGTTTGTTGGTTCCTAGTTTGTGGTTCAGGTTCACTTAAATCCTCCCACTGGTTTCGTTCCTTTTCTTTCCTTTTTCCCTGTGTGATTTCAAATCTCCACATATGGTGCTTTGCTCTTTTTGTTTTTCTTCATTTTCTTCTTCCTCTGCTTCCTTCCTCCCCTACTGACGTACTGTTTATATAGCCATTATCAATTTGACCAAACTGTTGACTTTTCGGACATTATTTTGTTCAGTTTATTACCTGCCCCCAAATGAAGGTGCATATGTGTTAAGCACCTCATTCATAATGAGAGTGTAGACCTGAGCCGCATTAATCTGCTTAGGCAGTTTAAATGATAATTTACTGCATACCACTGATAAAGCGGGTGTACAGAAGATATTTAAATGAGCAATATGGCATTGATGTGATTCAGAGTTTAGCATAGCATAGTACATGCCAACCTTAACAACAGCACACACAATGATAAAGCACAGAGCTGTGGGGCAGCTGTCCATGATGACATAATTGAGCTGCTTAGATGCAGTTACAGATGCACAGTGGTCCTAATTGATGAAAATGGTCTGTGTAACACACATGTAACCACCAAAAACATGTCGTTCTCTAAGTATTACACCACTGTTTTGCTCAAAAAGCACACGTGCATGCATAGGCAAAGTTATGCACACATAAGCACACATATAGACTTCAGTTTAGTAGTTTATTAACCATTCTCCCCCAACACACTAGGCTGTAATGCTTGGAGTATGTATATGCCCTGCTTTTGCTTCATCAGGCAACTATGCTCCATCCTTCTGTGTCACTATTTTTCAAACTGTAACAGGACTCTAATTTAATGTGGTGCAAAGGAGTCTATAGTAATGCTTCTAGATGCACCTGTGATGTCCTTCTATTCTCATGTTGCAGTATTCATAACTTTAGGGAGTTGCTGCCTGCAGCACCGGACATCCGGCCAGTACACCAGAGTTTTAGAAACCGGGGTACATGCATCATTGCATGCAGGCGCCATTAACTGACTTGGCTATATCTGTGATGTTTGTACATCCCCAACTCAGAAAGTTTCTTACGTAGTGAGATTCAAACATCCTATTGACAGTTCTGCAATCCTGCATTTGCTCCATATTGGCCTTCCGATTCTTGATCATTTACCCGCTGTCCACACTGAGATAAGTACCCTTGTGGGATTTTTTTCTTGTTTCTTTGCTGTTGTTTCAGATGTACATGTCTTCTACTAATTGTTTCAGAAGTACATGTCTTCTACTAAGGGAAAGTTTTCTTGTGGTAGGCAAATCCTGTATAAAGACACACACGAGCAGTGTTTATTTTGCCTAGGGGAGGCCCACGATTAAAAAGCCTGTACCATTTGCCAGTCCTTTGTTCCAAAAACCCTTAGAAGCCGCCTGGCAGCTTTAAAATTTTATTTAGAAAATCAGCACCTCAGACATTTGGCGTCCGGCATGGAAAGTGGAGCAGGCCCCTCAGAGGAACCATCTAGGAAGAAGGCCAAGAAACTTAGGCCTGATGCCATATCTGTGCCTCAGTTGTCCAGTGATATCCTTGAGGCGAATACCAGCCCAGGATCACTCCGTATGTCGGGTATTGTGCAGCAACTGGGAACCAAAATGGAAGCTGGTGCTCCAGATCCTCAGAGTACGTCCACTGAGGTTTTTCAACCGTCAGAACCTGATGGTGAGGGGGAACCACGCCTCCGGCTTCGGAGGGCCCTGCTACTACTTCAGCCTTGCCATCAACTACTGTGACGGCTCCTAGGCCCACTTCTGCTCTTTTAAAAAGGAAGCAAAAGGAGAAACACACTTCTAAATATCCTTCTCCACCCTGGAAGACCTTCTCCCAGACTCTGTTTAAGGCCGCTCAGGCTCTTCAAACCCAAATCCCCCAACCAGGCCTTCCAATTAGTCCTCAGGTACTATCTGAGGAGGAGTCTTCCTCCTCAGATGAGTCCTTAACTTTCTGCTCCTAGTTAGACTCCCCCAAACATTTTGTTAATCCTGAAGAAGAGGAGTCTCTTACTCCTGACTCACATGGAGAAGATTTCTCCTTTGGAGATACCATTTCTCTGCTTAGGCAACATTTTAAGTGGGAACTGTCAGATGTCTCTGACACTAAAAAGAGATACTTCGAACTATTGCAGATGGAGCAGCCCTCATCATCTGCAATCCCACCTCTACTCTCAGCATTCCAGGATACTTTCTTTGCTGCCTCACAAAGCCCAGAATCACAACTTCCTGCTTCTAAGAGACCATACAGATTCTACAAGGTGTGTGCCAGGGAGCAGTACCTTTTTAAAACCCTCCTTCTGACCCTACAGTCATTGCAATGTCACTTGATAAGTCCTCCAGGCAACTACCTTCCTCTTCCCTGTTTCCAACAGATAAAGATATTAAATTTATGGACAGGTTAGGGAAGAAGGTATATACTTCCTCCACCTTAGCCATTAGGGCTATTAATTATCAGAACCATATGGCCAAGTTTGCTTTAGATTCCCTCACCAAGGCCTTTTCTCTTCCCAGAATCTCCTGTTAAGGCACATTTAAGTACCCTTATTTCCATGGTCTCTCAAGTGACCAGACACTCTATTAAGTGCAGCTACGACACCGTAGAAGATTTTTCTAAGTTTGCTGCTTCTGGCTCTGTGTTAAGGAGATTTTCATGGTTGAAACTTCAGCCTTTGTCTTTGGATGTCCAAGCTAAGTTGCTAAATGCACCCTTGGACAACAAAGCCCACTTTAGAGCAGCCTCTGCAGAATTATGAAAGTCTCTACAGAAAAAAGGTAAAGACTTACAAACTTTAAAACATTTACTAGTCTCACCTCTCCCCAGATTTAATAGAATTTACCCCCAAATACCTAGCTTTGTCAAGAGGCAGTCCTCCCATCCTCTACTTCTCATTCAAGGGGACAGAGACATACCAGAAAACAATCTGCTCCCAGCTCTTCTGCCACCTCCACGCCATCATCCTTTCAGAGGTAGCCAGACCAAGACAGAGCTCCTGTGCTGTGACTCTCATCTCTTTAACAGTTCTGCCCCCTATCCCTATGTCTTAGCCTCTCCCTACCCTCCTGGCAGAATGTCTGCTCGGACAAGTGGGTGCTTTCCATCATCCAGAGGGGATACTTTATGACTTGGTGGGCTACTCCACCGTTCCAGGGAATACCTCAACCCCCCCCAATCAGATGCCACTGTTTTCCTCTATCCTTAGCCATCTTCTATCTCAGGGAACTATAGAAAAAGTACCAGAGGATCAGTTAGCCAAGGGATTTTTCTTCAAAGATGTTGTTGGTCCAAGAAAAGATAACTCTTGGAGACCCATCCTGGACTTATCCCACCTCAATCTCTGCCTCAAGGTGCCCTCTTTCAAAATGGTCACATTGCAGCACCTCCTTCCCGTCATACCACAGCAAGCATTCATGGCCTCACTAGATCCGAAGGATGCTTACTTACATATCCCCATTTTCCCACTGTACAGAAAATATTTACATTTCTCAGTGGGTTTATCACATTTTCAGTTCTCTGCCTTACCCTTTGGCCTCTCCACACCACCAAGAGTATTCACAAAGTGTCTAGCCCCAGCCATTGCACATTGCAGACTGCAAGACAAACAAATATACCCTTACTTGGGTGACCTTCTTATTCTGCACCAGGATCGCCTAACCCTGTCCAAACACCTGGACATGGTTTGCAACTTTCTACAGAGTCTAGGTTACAGAGTGAACTGACTGAAGTCTCAAATGACTCCTTCCCAAGACCCGGTCTTCCTGGGATGCAGGATATGGACAGACTTGATGTTAGCCTTTATCCCTACCCAGAAAGTGGAATTTCTTTCTCTGTTCTTCCACTCCCTGCTACCTCTAACTGCCATCTCAGCCTGGGAATTTCTCAGGATAATAGGGTACATGGCCTCTTTGATTCCCATGATCCCTCAAGCCAGGATGCACATGAAGAAGTTTCATTGGGTCTTGAGAAACTCTTGGAGCCAACACTCTCACCCCTTGGAAACAAAACTTACTCTTCTTCCCTGTTTAAAAAGGTGACTCTCCTGGTGGATAGCCACCATTACCCTCAGTCAAGGGGTACCATTGCAGATTCCCCCAGCCAAACAGCATCTATACACAGACATGTCAGATTTAGGTTAGGGAGCCATTCTTCACCAGGCCAACAATCAGCACAAAGTACAGGGGGAGTGGACCATTCAGGCCTTCCAAGACATCCTTCTCCTGGGCACCCTGAAGTTCATCACAGACAACATGACTGTCCTATGGTACACAAACAAACAAGGAGAAACAAAGTCATACCCCGTCTGCAGTCTGGCTATACAGATATGGTCCCTGGCAAAAGCACTTCAAATCCACTTGCAGGCAGTTTACATCCCATCAGAAGAAAATGGGATGGCAGACATCCTCAGCAGAACCTTGACACCCCCCCCCCCACGAATGGATGCTTCACAGGGAAGTAAATTTGGATCTAATTCACAGGTGGGGTATTCCTCAGGCAGATCTGTTTGCCTCCCCCCAAAACAAACAGATGCCCCTCTTCTGCACAAGGCTGTCCCATCCACAAGCATGGATGTGGATGCCTTTTCCTTTTCATGGGAGGGAATGTTCCTCTATGCCTTCCTTCCTTTTCCTCTGATTCTCAAAGTCCTCCTGAAAATACAGAAGGACAAACTAAAAATCCTGCTGGTGACTCCGTTTTGGCCAAGACAGCATTGGTTTCCCCTACTATACCTCCTAGCCCAGGGCAGTCACTACAGGTTACCTCACTGCTTTGAACTACTCACACAGTATAGGGGATCCCTTATTCACCCCCACCTACTCAATCTCAAACTGACACTTTTGGTGATATGGTTCTGATCCATTTTAGACACCTGTACTCAGAGGACATACTCAATGTCCTACAGGAGGCCAGGAAACCTAGTACAAGGAGAAATTACTTATTAAAGTGGAAAAGATTCTCCCATTAGTGCCTCAAAAGAATACAGGACCCATTTCTAGTTTCTCTTCCACTGGTCCTTTCCCACCTGTGTGAGTTACTACTTTCGGGACTGACCTACTCATCAGTAAAAGTACACCTCTCTGCTATTTCTGCTTACCTTCTATTGACTCCACCTCTAGCTTCCAGGTTGGAAGCCAAGCTCTTTTTGAAAGGGGTCCTTCATATAAGACCCCATTGTAAGCCTATTCCTCCTCCTTGGTACCTTAACTTTATGCTGGAAAAGCTTACATTGGCCCCCTTTGAGCCAGCCCACTCATCCACCCTAAAATTCTATACATGGAAAACAGTCTTGCTACTGGCCCTTAGTTCTGCCAGGAAGGTTTCTGAGATCCAAGCCCTTATGGCTTCTCCTCACTATCTTATTTTTCATAATGAATGGGTATGTCTCAGAACTAACCCTTTCTTTATACCAAAGGTAGTTAATGCAATTTCCTTAAACCAGACCGTTAATCTCCCTGTCTTTTACCCTCAGCCACAGAACTCCTCAGAAAGGGTTTTGCATTCCCTGGATGTTCATAGGCAACTGAGATTCTACTTAGACAAGACAAAACCTGTCAGACAGTCTGACCAGCTATTTGTCTCCTTCCATCCTAGGGCACTTGGCAGGACAGTGTCTAAACCCACAATTGCCTCTTGGATTTCTTTTACTATTCCTTTCATAGAAGGCAACTGAGTTTACCTGTCAAGGCCCACTCCACCAGAGCAACTTCCTCTTCAGCAGCCTTCTTCAAGGGCATTGATTACACCTCTATCCTAGAGGCTGCAACTTAGTCTTCTGTACATACCTTTACCAACCGTTACAAATTGGATCTGATCTCCAGAGCTCGAGCAGGGTTTGCTATATCCATCCTGCAGGATCTCATTGACTCTGCTCCCCTACCTACCCCCCATGCAACTTCCTAGAGAGCTGTGGTACTCTCCCTAAGGTTATAAATACTGCAACATGAGAGTAGAAGGACATAGAATAGTTGTATAAGAACTTACCATAACCATAGATGTCCTTCTCTTCCATGTTGCAGTATTCAATCCCACCCACCACCCCCCTTGTTTCTTGGACATACTTACAACACTGTTAAGGTGTGCCTGGGGAAATTTGGCTTGGGATCTTTCCTCCTGCTCCTGGGGTCACGGTCTCTCTATGCAGCAGCCAATTTCTGAGTTGAGTACGTGCAGACATCACAGATATAGCCAACGCCAGTTTATGGCCCTAGCATGCAACGTCGCATGTACCCTGGTTTCTAAAACTTTGGTAAACTGGCCGGATGTCTGGTGCTGCAGGCAGCAACTACCTAAGGTTATGAATACTGCAACATGGAAGAGAAGGACATCTATGGCTATGGTAAGTTCTTACACAGCTATTCTTTTCATAATCTTGTGTGGTCATTCTTGTATACCAATCATTGCACTGCATAGTGCAGTGAGTGTATTGAAAATGTGTGTAAATACAGTCTGGGATACATATGCACAAACACACACAGACACATGCCTGAATCTGGGGTGTGTGATTGCGCACACACAGAAGTACCCCTGTCTATTCCCTTGTATCTGTAGAGCTGATACCCCTGATTTGGCAGCCACACAGGCTGCCAGGCTATGGACTCTTACTGAACTGCACTGTGTTTCTATTGTCATTAGAATGTTGGTAGCAGTACTGACAGTAAGACGTGGCCATTCATCTGCTCTAAACATTGCCATCATTTGTGGAACAGTGATACCAGTTCTTCTGGTTTGCTGGCATACTACATGCCCATATTAGTGCCCTTGATGTATTGTGTACTCCTTTCTTTGCACATAATTCTATACACTTGTATTTGTTTTCTGCATTTATTTACTTTCACTAAAGCAGTTTCAGTGCATCATCACTGCAGGGAATGTGGGCTGTTTCACTGTGCAGCCTGCCTTGCAGATACCTATACTCCTCCAGCATAGGTAGCCATGCTTTCCTGGTATTCTGCCTACTGCTGACAGGGGCATTGCACTTTACTTTTATTAGTAAAGCCTGCTTATTGAGCACATGCTGAGAATGGTGCAGTTCTGACCATAATAATGCAAAGCCTAGTAGTGCAGACTAGGCAGCCTATGTGCTGCTTCTGTTACATAGCAGCGAGGCTGCCGTTTCTGAATCCTACCTGCAGTTTTCAGGCTTTTGATACTGTTGTAATTCATTTATTTATGAAATTAATATAAGACAGACATAATAATGAAAATTGCTGTGACCTTGCTTTTCTTTTTTTTTCTGTAAAATTCTAAAAAATGAATATGGACTTGCTGAAAGAATTTGAAGCAATGCATTTGGAAGTAAATTACATTAGTGAGTGTCTGTTGGTTGTGCAGAAACAATGTGTTTAACATCTGTGTCATCCTTTGAGGGCAATTTTTAAATGTATTGCTCATCTCTGATTGCCAATACAAGCACGAAAAAAGCTTTACTTACATAACATCTCCAGCTGTTCAGCAGCCAGAGTCACATACAGACAGATACAGCATGTTAAAATAGTTTTTTTTTCATTATGACATCCCCTGTTAAGCACAGCACATGCACAGATGTCAAAAAGTTCATATGCACTTGGGTATTCCTAGCGTTGTCTTGGCCATAAAAGTATCTGGTAGTTGTCATGCATCCTTAAACTAAAGTTATGTTCCAGGAAACCATCTTGCGAGCATGACCAGGGTAGCAGTCTGCCTCCAGATGTTGGGGTGCTTCCTTCCCATAGTAAACAAGGAATCCATTTATTACATGTGTAGAAATGATTCTGTCGAGTGAGTGAATTACCGAGTAAGTTGAAGTACAGGTATACTTGCAGTTTGCTTACGGTAACTGCTACAGACATTCTCTTAGTATGAATAAACTGCCATCATTATAACCAAGTACATTTTTGACTCTGGACTGCAGAACAAAGGTGATAGACTTTTGCGATGTTTGTAATGTAAAATTTCAGAGACCCTGTAACTTAAACTTCTTACAGGCCTATTGGCGTTGAAATGAACATACTCAGTACTATCTGTACAATCAGAAGCTGCTTGATTTGAAGAGCAAGTGATGTTTGCCTGCTTGCTGTTTTTTTTTATTACAGTGCTAGTGCAACCTTATCAGTCTAGTGGTACTGTTGAGGACTTCATGATTTATCCATGGCTTTGACATAAGCAAGAGCAGTACAGCTTGTGACCGTATGAGCAGTCCATGTGACCAGAAGTGACTGTACTGTATGCATCCTGTTGGCTGACATTTAGAAGAGATGAGTTATGATGACTCATACTGATTCCAATGTAATATTCTTAATAAAAAAAGTCTTAATTATTTTAGTTACTTGAGCCATTGTTATTTCTCCTTAATGCTGATTTTATGGGAGTCCAGACTGATAAATAGCTGATAAATGAAATTGTTCAGCAACAAAGTGCACCAGTTTCTGGTCCTCTGCAATGACTCGTCATAATCCACGAGCTGTAAGAGGTGTAATGTCATATAATCTTATTCAATTTATATTTTATTGCACATAATCTGCAGCCTGTATGTGGAGTATAGTATAGTAAAACCTAAAGACAAGTTCCACTGTCTCAAGAAGCTGGGTTGTGTCCCAGGACTGGCATTATAGCTGTGTGATATCAGTATATTAATCTTGGTGCAATCAGTGACATTTTGTGTATTTTTTATTGACTAGATAAGTAGATGATACATCCTGACTTTTTTTTTTTTGGACATGATCTCTTTAAACGTAAGGTATCACAGATGTAATTAACAAACAAGATATCCTGAGTATATTTTTGAGTGCATTACATGTGTATAAACTATTGTACAGTCTGCTGACTTGTAGGTAGTAGAAATCTAAGTGATCCTCATCCACTGGCAATCATAGCATTGCCTTTTCTTAGGGTACATAGCATATACACCGTGCAACTGTTCAGTATTTTAGTATGTGCCAAATTTACTGTTGAGAGAGAGTCACAGACAGATGTGCAATATGTACAAGGCATCCAATGCCAGATTAGTATTTATAAGAGCATAAACAGCATTTCTGTATTACATAAGCAATTGCATATTACGAAAGCTTCAAAATGTTGTTGTTACCCTTTAGATTATACACTTATGTACTGAATTGTATGTCAGTGTTGTACTTTTTTTAGGCTATACTCTTAGGGACTAAAATGTATGCCACTGTTGTACTTTATATAGGAATTTTTAGGTTATCCTCTTATGAACTGAAATGTGTGTCAGAGTTGTACTTTACATAGGAACTTTTAGGTTTTACTCTTAATGGACTGAAATGTGTGTCAGAGTTGTACTTTACATAGGAAATTTTAGGTTATACTCTTAATGGACTGAAATGTACTGCGGTGGTGGTGCTGCTGTAGCGTTGTCGCCTCACAGTTAGACGTTGCCCGTTCGATTCTCAGTTAGAGCATCTTCTGTGTGGCGACATGCGTGAATGGGCGTACCTTCGTTGAAGGTTGTGCGTTGGGCCCGGCAAGCCAGCACGTAAAACTCTACTGCCAATCATTAGCGGACCGGAGTTCCGCTGTGGCGACCCCTAACCGGGAAAAGCCGAAAGACACAAACAAACTCTTAATGGACTGAAATGTGTGTCAGAGTTGTACTTTACATAGGAAATTTTAGGTTATACTCTTAATGGACTGAAATGTGTGTCAAGTGTTGTACTTTACATAGGAAATTTTAGGTTATACTCTTAATGGACTGAAATGTGCGTCAGAGTTGTACTTTACAAAGAAATTTTTAGGTTATACTGTTGGGAACTAAAATGTGTATCGCTGTTGAACATTGTGCAGGAATTGTGATTCACTAAGAACAAAACTAGGTATCTTTTCTCCAGGGGATTATGATCTGGTGTCTTGTCATAACCAACTTATTATGGGTTCGAGACACAGATGCCAAGGAATTCATGTAATAGAGGGGTATGACTAAGATTATGATTCTTTGTAGTGTATCAAGATTTATCTACTCCATGTACTAGTTCCAGAAAAAAAAGGTAGAAAGCTAATCAAGCACTTAGCAAGTGCTGTCAAACAGCAACATACCTCTCAACTTCTTTACTCAAGTACTGGGGATGTGGACAATACCCCGAAGTAATGGGAAGCAGAGAATCAAAATCATTGACAGGTTTTAAGTATTGCCCTAAAACATTAATAGGACAACAAATTATAATAAGTATGAAACCCCAATGTCTGGAATTATTGACGAACTGTAATCCTCAGTGAATTACCAGAAAATCAAAAAAATATATAAGGAACGGTGTGAGGTAAAATCATGGATGTTCCACATAATTAATGTTAGTTGAGAGGTACAGCAGGCAGAAATGAAGTGCTAATCTGGCAAAAGTTAAAATGGCTTTTAAAAGCTGGTGCACATTTCATTCAGCCACAGTTTGTGTTTATATGAATGGCAGTGCGAAGTTTTAACAGCTTTTAAAAGTTGTTTTACCTTCTGCCACTATTCTTTGCACTCTCTGCTGTTAGTCTCTTGCAGGAGACCCGATCTTAACAGCACTTAAGTTGTCCTTAACAAGGTTTTATTAAGCACCTTTATGACTGGGTCTTATGATAGGGAAGCACTTAATGAGTTTATCTTTTTCCCAGTTTCATAGCATAATCACAGAGCTCCATGCACTACATATAGTTCTGTTAACATGAGGATAACTGTAATGAGAAAGATGATCTGTAGGAAATCTAAGATTTTATTGTTTATTCCATGATTATCAATTAAGATATGTGGATACAGGTTTTCATGGTTATTAGTGCCTGCATCTGGATTTTGCTCCTTTCTTATGTTTTGTGAAATGTTTAGTTTGAAATTTTGAGTGGTTTCTCTTTACATGACATAGGAACATTCCTGTGACATAGCTTTAGATGCCAGGGTGGAAAAGAACTGCTCATCTCTGTGGAGATTACAGTAGGATATTGTACAGACTATAGCCCTTTCCTGGACAGAATACAGTGAATAGTAGGGGTTTTGGAGTGTTTAGTTTGACTGTAAGGTTGCTCAGTATTCCACAGTTTTAGTTGGTGCATCGGTGAGCACACTTTGTAGTCAGTGCAACCATTGATGGGGAGATAACTTGCTGTCACAGATGCAATCAAGTGCTGCTGTCTTTTTAGGAAAATCTTCATAAATGAACATATTCTACTTAATGGTCTTTGTAATGATATCTGGTTGCTGTTAAAGTGGAAAACATTAAATAAATATACTTGAGTTGTGAAGTATTACCTCTTTTAAAAATGCTACATAGGATTTTGGGCAGTAAACATGGACATTTTCAAAGTCATGCTTAACTGCATCAGAAGGTCAGGCCACCTCCACTCATCAACTGCTACTTTGGGACATGATTCTTAACACTAGCACATATCCTTCGTGTGTCCCTACAACTGGTGTCTTGCCTAGAATTTACCTTCAGTACAATTACCGGAGATCCTCCTTCAAAAACTTCTGGTGTTTCCAAAGACCGGTTTAACCAACGGTAATTGTATTTAATACCAGAAAAGTATATCACAAAGAGATACAGAGACACAAGGCCCTGTGATGGTCATTTTCAGATTGTATGAAGCCAGTCACTTATCTCAAGATATTAATTTGTGGCCACTTGGTATTGCTAATATTTTTGCCTGCTACATCTGTAATGTCCAGCTGGCTCAGAAATGGAAAGGTTTTTACTTCTGACTGCACAATTTTTTAACCAGAGTTTGATTAATGGAATGGTATAACAGTCATAATGGAATGGGATAACAGTCAGTCAGATTCTTTGTTAATTAATCATCTACTTTCATTTCTTTGGCTGAATTTCCGTATCACATGATCATCCCCTGAAGTTGGACAGTGTCTCACCAATGAGATATGCAGATGTCATCTGTAGTATGTCACATTTGCTTGACAATACATTCACATGAGTGCATGCACACACACACACACACACACACACACACACACACACACACACACACACACACACACACACACACACAGAGGTCTGCACATCAAAAGCATTTGATGACACAGCACTGTATTGAGATTTTTCTTTCCATCTAGACGAATTGCCAAAATCTGATCAATTGTTGTTTGAGATCCTTGGCCCATAAACACTGCAGTTTCATCCATAGCAATCATGTTGGAGAGTTGGTATTTAGAAAAGTCGATGCCATCAACAAAGGACTTGAATGCAAGTGCACGTTTAGTAACTTCAGTATCTTCCAGCTTGAACAGTGTTGTTGATCTTCTTAGAGACAGTTCATATCGCTGAAGGAAGACATCCAGCCAATGTTGTGATGCCTTGAATTCTTCTGGGGATATTTCTAACTGTGGTGCCATTGTAAGGCCAAATGCTTGAATATCAACCCTGCGCACAACCAAAGCCTTTGCTCTCCTGTTAGCAATCCATTCACAGATGATGTCTTCCAGATCAGGAAATAATGGTTGCTGACCTGATCCACACTTGCACTTCTTAGCATTTCCCTCGTCGGCCTGTTGACTGAGGTTATCGTACGCTGCACGCCTTTTTCAGACCATTCAGAGATTTAACTTCTTCTCTTTGCAGAAAGCCGTCAGGTTCTTTCCCCAGGAGTCCTCCATGATTCCTTTCTTGTACTCAGTGGAATAGCTCTTTCTTTTTGCGCTCATCTTGTCTGGGGTGGGGGGTTAATTGAAGACTTACGAGACTGGAGTGGCAACACAAAATGGTGAGGGTTAAGAAGACACAGCCACAGTCATTCGTTATCAAGTGCGCATGCTTTACGCGCGTTGTCTGCACTTTGATCAATCAAAGTACACCTGCCAGTGTTTATGGGCCAATGATCTGAACCGTCAAGTGTGAGTGATGATTAGGGTTACAGTAAGAATCTTGGAGGACTCCCAGGGAAAGAATCTTACAACTTTCTGCAAAGAGAAGAAGTTGGATGTCTGAATGGTCCGAAAATGGCGAGCAGAGTACGATAATCTCAGTCAACGGGTGTCAATAATATTATTTTATAATTCAACATTTCCGTCATATGTTGTTGACGATCTTAACTGGGAATTATTTTTGTGGTAGGTCTTATATCTGGAAAACCATGCTAGGTCTTATTCTCTGGTTAGGTCTTATTTACGAAGAAATATGGTATACACACACATACACACACACTTGTGTGTGTGTGTGTGTGTGTGTGTATATTTTATATATATATATATATATATATATATATATATATATATATATATATATATATATATATATCCATCCCCAACCCTTTTTCCATTTTTGCACATGGGGTTGTTGGGGTGTCATTTCAACAGTGACAATCATCTTGAGACAAGGTTTATATCACTGGGTGGCTAGCCCTGCTGCATATCTATATATATATATATATATATATTTAAAATGATATAGATATATATTTATGTATCCATGTAAATATATGTGTGTGTGCATGTGTATACATAAAGTATATATTCAGTTCCTGCAAAGCAAATTCAAATCACACGATCTGCTTAATAAGCCATAGTACAGATAGACAAATTACATTAGTCTGTGTTGAACTCAGATTAACTTCACATAGATATGTGTGTGCATGCACGAGTACATGCATATGGATTATCCCCCAGTTTGTCAAGTGCTTTTTTTCAGATTCCATTTGATTAGATCTGTTTCTTTGCTGCATTGAATATTATCGGTTTTGTGTGCACTGTTCTTTAATAGGTCAGGTAAAGAAGTATGGTGTTTTCTACATTGTTATGGGATTCTAGATATTTCATATTTTGGCTGTTAGGGCATGTGAGGGGTTCACGGGGTCTCTAGGGTTAAAGAATAATTAAAGAACAGTGGGGGCCCAGAACAGTGCAATAGCAGAATAATGTGAGTATGGAAGTTTCCCATAACCTACACTGTTGTGTGATCAAAGAGGTAATTTATAAAGGAAGTGGTATTTTGATTTGGTCTGAAGTTTCATTAGGTTGGGAATATATATATATATATATATATATATATATATATATATATATATATATATATATATATATATATATATATATACATACACACACACACACACACACACACACACACACACACACACACACACACACACACACGTATATATACACTGTCTCCTGACAAAGCACCTTCTAATAATGTGTGATATAGTGATATTTTTCATCCCCAGCTCACTGACCTTAGACACATGAGGTACACATTTTGTCTAGTACTTCCTGATTCATCACACTAAGAGCATTGGCTGCGCAGTTTCTGTTGAGACATTCACAGCCCCTACATGGGCCGCTACAGAACCAAGGTTACTAGCAACATGGGCAGAAACATTGTTACCACATCACTGGGCTTGATCTGAACATATACAAACGCATTTAGCAGTTACTTAAGATCATAACTGACTTTTTCGTTAATGCAAGGCAGACATAACCAATCAAAGCAACCGCTGTAATTAGAGTATACATTTTTTAAGACTGTCTAATGTCTCAGCTGTCATGGTGAAGCTGGAAAATTGTTCTTGGATGGCAAACTGGCATCATTTCCATTTTCAGTGTTGGCATATCATCTGGAAACAGTTTACAGTTTTAGAATGGTAAGTGTATTATTTCAAATACGTTTGTGTTTTGTGGTCAGCCCCTTCTTATGCAGTTCTTTTCTTGTTTTGCATCTTTTTGGTTTTACTGGATATATATTTATTTAATGTTTGGCAATGTGTAGGCCCACTGCATCTGGTGATATTCTAATGAATATGATATTTTGAAAAGGACCCCAGGGTAATTTCCGCTATTCGTCTGAGGAAGGACTACATAGCAGTCATATTATTTACATAATTTGCCACTTGAAAGTATTGGTAGAATCTTGATTTGTTTGTTATCTGAAGGAAAGTATCTCAAGATTACAGCACTCCTTCATGCATTTGGACAACACAGTGGTACAGTGGTTGTTGTATTTGTCTAGTATTTTCTGCTAGCCTCTGGATGAGTGGGGTCTAGACTGAATTTATTTTTTTTTTCTCTCTCTCATCATGTTTTATATATCTTTTCTGAGTATTAAAGTCACAGTGCTTAATCTAACTGAACATTTTATAAATAAATACATTAGTTTCAGTTGCAGAGTTTCTGCCTAGTTTCTATATTGCTTCTGTGGGATTTTGATTAAGTGGAGTTTATATTGTTATAACAATGAAAAAAAAATGCATACAGTGCTGCACTGCACTAGAATTTATACCAGGTGCCTGGTTTTATATTTAGAGTTGCTGGTGACAGAGGTAAAAACACATCCTTTTAGTCCTCTGTCTTTCAGTGCAAGTTTTCAAACTACTGTGCAGTTAGCTACCAAATGTTTGAATTAATTGTTTGTTTATTATATGCTTTGAATTCCATGTTTGTCTTTTATTGTATCCTTCAAACACTTTGACTTGCTTATCTGTCTTCCTGCCATTTTTATGATGACTTGCACATGTATACAAACAACACTTCAGTTTGTTTATAGGGGAACATTATGCACAGATATTTTTCAACATTAGGGGTTTGCCTAAGCATACCTTTTTTTCTAGTAGTATGTTAAATTCTGGTGGCTGTACAGCAGAGATAGTGTCAGTGCAGTGTTGGAAATTGTTAATAATGAATAATATTTCTATGGTAAATAAATGGTGACGGGTTGTAATTGGATTGTTTGCTTATCTTTAGACTTGCTTAGGGAGACTGGAACTTTTTCTGGATGTTGCACGCATTGCTAGCCCAATAACAGTGCCTCATTCCAAGATACAACCACTATGACTGGGGGTCTTAGTTTACCCCTACAGATGAATTAAAGAAATTAGACTGGACAACATGATGAGCATGTGTTATTAATAAATATAAGGTGGTGCACTATTCATGCTGGTAATTAATTCTGAAGTACGATTAGTCAAAATGGTAAAAAGTATGAAACTGTGACACTGGTGTGTTTGCTGCCTTTAGACAGATCTGTAGGTGTAACTGAAAGAAAAGCATGCTGCCTGCAGAAGAACACACACAGATACCACACTTACCCTCCTACAGTGCTGCCATAACTTTTGCATTTGCAAAAAGCAGACGTTGCCTTCCTGTATAGTTTTAGACCGCAACTGTAGTATCAAATTGAACATCAGACTTAAAAAAGTCCTTTACCACCCATTACACTTACATCTTCAAGCAATACTGTTATCCCTTTGTTTATTCAAAATATCTGAGAGACAGTCCATGTTTTATTTTTTCCCTAAATAAGAAAATCAATAAAGAAAGCAGTCCACTCTAATCTCCTAATGCACCTCCTACCATAGACCCACCACTCAACACCCTCCCTCAAACATATACGTATTTTACCCAAACTTTGCAGCATTATCTTCTTCCCTGCATCAGGAAATATTTATGTCTGCATCATCTGTCTGCTAACTGACAAGATAATTATCTTTATTACTATTAGGTCCTATGTGTCTCAAAACAAATGACCATAACTTCATAATTTTTAACATTATGAGACCAAGTATTTCACGTAAGTCTATAGAGTCTAGCCATATGAACTGTGTCACTGATATTTTACAATTTCATTTCAAAATGCCATTTTGTAGAGTGATGGCAAAAATCACCTTTTAAGAACTAACTGAGCAATTACACTTTAGTCTTCATATAAAAAGCCTCACAATGAGTATTTTGAAATGTTTGTCTCAAAATGTCACTGACCGTCAAAATTATGATTCTGGTTTGATTACGCTGAGTGTTTCTTGTAACTTCACTAAAGTTCAATTTATGTCATCATTGGGACTTCATCTTACAAGCATCTGTAGGATTCTTGCACACTTGTATGCTGAAGGAGGGTTTGGATAGGAGCAATAATTTTGCACAATGGCCTGGAAATCATTTTTTAAAACAGAATTTTGGAATCACATTTTAAATTTTATTTTCCCTAGTAACTGGAAAAGCAGCATTTAAAATAGAATTGTTCACTGACACTTCAGAGTTCATGACTTACTCCCATGATTATTCGGAAAGTTGTGTCAGGAAATGTTACTAACAAACAAGTGTCTGTTTTCCATTTAATGAGCATTTCCTCCTAACCCATCTAAACTTTATGATTGTTGTCAAAAATCTGAGCCAAAGAACAGATGTAATGTGCTTTGCAGCCTGTCTCATCTGCAGAATTCCTGTGATATATGCTTGTCCCACCACTGAAATGCATATTCCATGCTTGTCAGTGATCACTGTCACACTGCTGATGACATATGTCTTGTTATCCAAACTCATATTCCCCAACCTGACTTCATGTGCTGTCAATGACTAAGGTCCCTATCAAACCTCATGAATGCTTGCTCAGCGTTTGTTGGTCAGGATCAGCCTCATCCCACCTCCCAAATATATTTTAAATGTTTGTTGCTTAGCACCAGTCGCCAAATCTTGTTTCCTTGATCATCCTTTAAAGGGCAGTGGTAGTTTACATTTAGTGCAGGCACTTTATAATCCCAGACTCCCACATTTGCAGCCGTTCTCCAGTTATGAGCCAAGTGGTTTTCTTGTTTTCTTTCATTTTGTGTGGGCTTCATCTGAGTGCTTCCATTTCCTCTCATCTCCCTATGACCTGCTGCTTAAGTACATTAAATTCTTAGTGCCTATAGCCTGTGACTTTGGCTTTGCTTTTGCAGCCTAGTTCTTGGTTGACAGTATTCCATGGGATCAGTTCACTTTCCTAGTTATCAGATGATGAATATTAAAGCTGTAGTGTAGAGATTCCCTCTTATATTTCTAATGACAAACACTGTAGAGGTCAAACACAAAAGGAATGCAAAGCAGCAATGATATGTGTACAGACTGAATAAGTGCTTGTTGTATTAAGAGGGCCTGTATGGGAACTTGTATTTGGCATGTTACTAGAAAGATGAATGTATGAAAGTCAGAGATATGAAACCAGATTTTTGAAAGTTATGATGTGAGTAATTGGATGTATTTAAATGTTGAATTCAATATGGTGATTTGTATTCTGATGAATCTGTTTAAGAGATGAAAGCACTTAATATGAATAAAACTACTTGAATTATTCATTGTTGGAGTTCCTGGTGGTTCGGATGGTTATACATTTTTTTTCTTTTTTACTTTTTGAGTGAGTTTTGGTTTTATTAGTGGTGTGGTTGTTATACAGCAACGTGATAAATTAAAAAATATATATTTTACAGCTGAAAAGGTTTTGATGAAAATGTGGTTAGTAGTAAAACAAACAATGGAGTAGGAATATTAAGGTTTATAATGGGCTATAATAGACACATGAATGCTTTTAAACAAATAATTAAAATGAAAGGGCATATTATTTATTACTAATATTAAAAATGATGAAGGTTGCTGTTTTCTCAATCCCAAAATTTGTATATAGGGAAGTGAATAATTTAAAACAGAGACTGCGTTGTACAGACATAAAACAGTGAGCTTTACCTCTAAATAAGAGGCATATTTCCTTGTTACAATTGCCATTTTTGTAACAATATTTTTGCAAAGGGTTCCTTTTTAAGTGTAGTTACAAAGTCTATATATGAGTTTAAGGTTTTTGCTAGTTGTAATACAAACAATGCAGTTTATATTTCTATATGCTTGAAATGTCAGTTATCTTGGGAAAATAACAGAAAATTAAAGAAATGGATACCTGAACATTTATCTGGTATAAAAAGAACAATGAAAACAGATGCCTTATTTAAACATGTATCAGCAGTGGGAAAAACATTATTTTTAAGTTTGCTGTTTTACAAATAGTTAATATTAATAAAAAAGGATGTGATATTAATACTAAAACAGAAGCAATGGAATGTAAATGGATTAATAGTCTTGCAGGTCAGCAGCCAGGTTTTAATGGTTGTTTTAGTTTAAAACCTTTTTAAAGATGTAGCCTTTAAGATAATTGAATACTATAAAGTGATATAAATGAATGTGACCTCTAGTTCTGTTTTTTTACGTGATGAAGCACTTTGTATGAAAGCTTTGTAGAAGCTTGTTATTTGTGATTTTCATTAAAACACTACTGTGTTTGTCCTTTGAGACATTTTTTTTCTTTTTTGCACCAGTACATTTTATTAAGGTCAACTTCGCTAAAATCTCAACCAGAATTAGAGACTGAAGCTTGACCCTAATGAAACCACAAAATTAAAGCTGTTTTTATACATGGAAGCAAGGCCTCTGCACACAAACACACACACACACACACACACACACACACACACACACACACACACACACACACACACACACACACACACCACTCCCCTTTAAGTTTACAAATTAATTCTGTGGTTGCACTGCTGCGGAAAACAGATTGTGGTTTCTTGTGAGCATTGGCAGTAAGGGAGTAACCCTATGGAGTTGTACTTGACAAGTTGTAACCTTGTCCAGTTTATTCCTGGCCAAGTGTAGGAAAATAGTTTATTCATTTAAATGTAACTAAGTGAGCAAATCAACCCTGCAACATTAATGTCTAGATTTCAGGTGTTTAAAGTAGAACTGCAGATTTCTTAGATTAAGTATTTTGTTACAGAGCTTAACATCTTTATCGTGCGTATCTTTTGTGTAGGCTTCACTTTTATATTTGTAGATTAGAATTCATATATAGCATTTAAACAGGTGTAACTTGTATGTTAGATGTGTTGCAAAGTTGGTATTCATTTTAAAAAATGACCTTCAGAAAATTTAATTTATTATATTTTATTGCACCTTGTTGACCAGGTTGGTCCCACTAGGCCAATGTTCTTTTTTCAGATGAGACCTGTGGTGGTATATGACTTGGGGAAAGTTGGCCATGGCAATGGATAGTTTTCCTTACTCTTTTCAGTAAGTTCTGTGGGATTTTTACATCCACCTGAGCTACAACCAACTCAAGGAGATGAGGCCTCAATTTAACATCTCATCTAAGGAATGGTTTATATTTTACTGAACTAGAATTATTTAAATGACTATGGCTTGGCATATTGGGCTATCAAGTGTCATAAGTTTTTAATTGTTGTTAGTGTATCTAGATCTGATGAAGCAACTACACTGCGAAAGCACTTGTCTTTTGTATTTTTATTTTTGTTTGTATTAAAAGTGTTTTATAAGAGTGACCATCTGCCTGTCGATTTCTTCTGTTGTGGATTGTCCTTATTTTCTTTCCTTTTTGTGGTGTCTGCCTGTTTGTTTTTTTCTTGTCTATGGAGTAGATTCATACATTTATCTGGCCATTAGATATATTTGAACCAAGTTAAGGTAGAAATCTGCAGCATCTGTTCTCATGTTTAATCAAGGAACCTCGTTCTTTTTATGTGCATGACCAGACACATTACCACTGGATTCATTTTTATACGAAGTCTTAGCAACAGATTATTTTGTTTCCTTTCTCTTGTCATACTGCTGCATCTGGTTATCAATGCAAGTAAATCTTATGCATTAACAAAATATTTGTTTACTTTGGTTACCCCTAGGCTGCTGTAACGCATCTAGGATATTTCTGTCAGCAAATACATGATATATCACTTTTCCTGTTTCACTAATTGCCATAGTTTTTTTTCTTTATTTGCTTTTTGCCCCTTTGCCTGCTGACTGTCAAGCCTCACCCAAAGCAAAATGAAAATTGTAAACTGCATGTAGCCTACAATGGAGACGATATTAAACTCTGGTGTTTCTACCCATTCTTTCCCCCATACCAGGGAAATACTCTTGAACTTTCAGTAGGAACCAAGTACAAAAAGTTCATTTGGAGTTGCACAGCAAGAGAAGGAACAGGAAATAGTGGCAACTCTGACACAGTCAATTTTGTGGAGTGATAAGCTAGTCAGTTCCCATATGAATTAGCAAAGGATTGAGTAGGATGCAGCAGGAAATGGAGATCACAGAATGTGCCCTCAATTTAGAAGTAAAAGTTCTAAGGGAAGAGTTGCTTAATTAAATAGAGATGGATAGATATATAAAGACTGATGAAAGAAATAGATTACAGAAAGTCAGTAAGACCAAAAATGTTAGAAGTCAGATAAAACAAATGAACAAAGTATTCAAGACTGTAAAGAAATTAAGACAAGAATTGTCACTGTTAGAAGAGTATAGAAGGGGGAACAGATCAACAAAAATACTTAGAAAGATAGACGTGATAAAAGCAACACTCATTGTTAGAACCAACTAGGATTTGTTGTACACCATTGCTAGTAATAAACTGAAGATATCAGGACAGGCCAAAAAACTTAGAAGATATTCAGATAAATTTAAACAAAAAGCACAAAATAAGCAATTCATTGATGACCCAAAAAAGTTTTATAGAGAACTGGGAAACAAAGCAAAATGAATAGAAACACCACCAAAAAAAAGAAGAAATAAACACATTTTGGAGAGACATCTATGAACACCCTGTGGAACATAACAAAGATGCTAAATGGATGGAAGAAGTAAAAGAAAAAGTAATAAGTTCAGATGTACAGGATATGAAATGGGATAAAGTAAGAGTGAGAGAAATAGAAACAAAATTAAGAAAAGCTCCTAACTGGAACACCCCAGGCCTAGATTCAGTACCTAACTTGTGGCTAAAAGTATTAACATCTTTACACAAAGATGGTGCTGCGGGAGCGCTGTCGCCTCACAGTAAGACGCTGTCCGGTTCGACTCTCAGCTAGAGCGTTTTCTGCGTGGAGACATGCGTGAATGGGCGTACCTTCATTGAAGGTTGTGCGTTAGGGCTGGCAACTCAGCACGTAAAAATCAACTGCCAATCATTAGAACGGAATTCCGCTGTGGCGACCCCTAACCGGGAAAAGCCGAAAGACACAACAACAACACAAAGATTTAGTCCTGAGTAAGAACTACTTATATGGTCACCACAAACAGACACTAACCTGGTTAACAATAGGAAAAATGATATTCCTCCTTAAGAGTGCACCTGCAAGCTATCCTAAAAGCTATAGAGCAGTAACTTGCCTTCTGAGGATGTATAAACTCTGTATACTGAAATTGAAGTTGATAGAGTTTATAGTCATTTAAAAGAAAACTCAGTCATGGCAATAGAACAAAAGGGTAATGAAAGTCATATGTAACAAAGGATCATTTGTTGTTAAATCAAGTCATAATGGAGAAGTCTATAAAAGTGGAAGAATCTAAGTATGGCATGAATAGATTATTAAAAAAACATTTGACAACATCCCACATTCATGGAGAAAGGAGTGCTTACAGATGTATAAGATACACCCTACATTGATCAGTTATATTATAGTGCCCATGAAGCAGGGGCAAACCACTTTGCATCTAAGGCATGCTAAAAGAAAAATTATTATCCCAGGGATAAAAATTTAAAGGGGAATATTCCAGGGATGACTCATTGTCACCGCTGCTTTTTTGTCTTGCCCTTTACCTATACAGTTGTCTACATAACAGATTAGGCTGTGGTTACAGCTTGGTTCTCAGACAACAACAAAGTGTAAAGATGTCACATCTTCTTTTTGTGGATGATTTAAAACTGTACACTTCATCAGATGAAGAGCTGAAACTGAAATTGGTCAAAATTTTCTCAGATGAAATAAGAATATCATTTAGTCTTGATAAGTGTGCAGAAGCAACATTTAACGTAGGAAACCTGTAGCACCAAGAAAACATTTGTCTGAGACTGTAATATAATATAAAGGAACTTAATCAAGAGGGAGTATATAAATATTTGGGAATTGACAAAGGATCAACAATAATGCATAAACAAATGTAAACAAAACTCAGTAAACAATATTTTAGAAGACTAAAATTAATATTGAAAACAACCCTGACATCTACGAGCAAAGTCCAGACTATAAACCAATTTGCTCTTCCTATTCTCACTTACAGATATTTGGTGATTGGCTGGCCCAGTAAGGTATTGGATCATTTGGCCAGGAAAGCACAAAAATGCTTCATTCTTATCAAATGATATATAAAAATCAGTGTATACCAGGATTATATATTCTTCTTTCTGAAGGAGGTATGGGCCTCCTCAAAACTTAGTGCCAATAGTAAAAGCCAAAAGTTGTCACAAGCACCAAAGGACCACAAGCAAACTTAACCAGTAGAATTTTTACTGAAACTGAGCGCGTTCGTCAATAGGTATAAAGAATTCTTCAGAGTTATGCAGTAGATCCTAGAGGTGGTCCATGGGAAGACTTATTAGAAGCCAAAGAGTTATCATAGCAACTCAGGCTTAATGCATGTAAATTTCCTGGTCTTAATGACCAAGTTTCTATTGTTTATTATTTTAAAACTGAAATCGCATCAAGTTTAACAAATTGCAATTATTATTTTTTACTAAAAAAAATTTTTTTTTTGTATTTAGTTTTGTGAATTTTGTGTCTGCAGTTGATGCATTTCACAACATTTATTGTCTTGTTAAAGTATTTTGTTACTACTTTTGATAGGGGCATGTTGTATCAGGTGACTAATTATGTAACTATAAAATGGAGCTTGTTATTTTTTACTGCATAACTCTGAAGAAGTCTTTATACCTATTGATGAAAGTGCTCAGTTTCAGTAAAAATTTTACTGGTGAAGTTCGTTTGTGGCCCTTTGGTGCTTGCGACAACTTTTGGCTTTTACTATTGGTACAATCGTTTGGTGAGCTGTGTTCTCCTTGGTTCCTCCTCAAAACTTATTGCATGTATAGATCTGCAATCGTGAGACTATATGCATATCTGCTGACCTCACCAGATCCAAGCATAATTAAAGTTTTGAAAGTTTAGTTTAGCAGAAGAAATGGTAAAAAAATTAGAAATAGACAAACACTGGGTAGCAACTGAATGTGCCAAAAAACAAAAGAAAGAATATAAGGAGACGGTTCAGATAAGAAGGTAAGAAATGCAGTTTGTTTGTCTTGTTGGCTTTTCCCGGTTAGGGGTCGCCACAGCAGAACTCTGGTCCGCTAATGATTGGCAGTCGCTTTTTATGGTGCCGAGTTGCCAGCCCGACGCCCAACCTTCAGTGAAGGCATGCCCATTCACACATGTCTTTCGGAGGTCACTCGACCACGGGGAGGACATGCAGACTCCACACAGAAGGCACTCCAGCCGAGAATCGAACAGGAGAACCTCTTGCTCTGAGGTAACAACGCTACCGGTGTACCACCGCTGATCATGCGGTAAAGGAATAAATATAGTTGCAAGTACAGAAAACACCTGGTGCAACCTTATGTCGCTCAGAATCTGACACAGGAATGGCTAAGGAGAGGTGAATTTAAACCAAAAGATGAAAGGTTAATATCAGTGGATCAGGGCAGTGGACTGTATACACGGTCTACAAAGTCCATTGAACATGTTGGAGAAACAATTCTATAAAACAGAACTGGAAACAGTTGTGCATCTTATTGCTGGATATGATAAACTAATGGCAGAGGACCTGTATACTGAAAGGCATAATAATGTGGCAAGACTGTTGCACTGGGGATTGTGCAAACATTACAATACTGAAGTAGCTGAGAAGCAATGAAAACATGAGCCCCAAAGCATTATAGAGAATGATTACGTTTATGTCACATGGTATTACTTATTACCAACAGTTCAAAAAATAGATGCAAGAAAAGCAAATATAGTAGTCTATGAAAAGAAAACAAAAGTAGCATTGATCATTGAAATTGCTACACCCAGGGATTATAGTGCCTTATGTACAGAGGGACACAAAGTCATAAATGGGGACAATGTGATAGAAGGATACCTAGACATTTCCAATAGTAGTAGGATCAATGTGTCTCATAAGAAAGACTTTACAGTCTTATTTATGTATGCCACTGATACATGTAACTCCATATGACCTGCAGAAGGAGTCAATTCTGGGCACATTGTGGATGCCGCAAAGAGCACTTCTGGCTAGCATCAAAGATTGTAACAGTAGTAATTTAACAAACTTTAATCATATTTTCTCTTAGGAATGGGGTCCATTCCTGTCATGGTATTGTAAACCCAAACACTTGGAAAAATTAAAGAGGGAGTTACTTTGAAGTGGAGTGGTGTAATTCCCTATTATATGGGAATATTTTTTTTGGGATTGCCACACTTATATTCTTCATTATTGACTAAATGCAATATACAACTTCGATATTGTTTATTTAAGCTTTATGATCTGTGTTTAGATATTGATATTTTTAGTATGAATGTGTTATGATTATTTCTGAAAATCACCTGCAGATTTGCACTTTTCTGTATTTAGCAACAGGTATTTAATTTACTTGCTGTATTTATTACTTCCCGGAAGACTGGCCAAATCATAAATAAAATGAAATTATATTATTACAGTGATAATTTACTGGTAAAATTTAAGAACTTTGTCTAAACTTGGCAGGGTGTAGTACTGGTTAAGTGTTATATCTTTGTTATATTTTTTATGATTAACCCAGGCTCTGTTCTTGTACCAGCTGATATGCTTTTCTTCAATATTTGTCTTTCCTCTAAACTTGTTACACCTAAGTATGTTCATCATCTGACCATAATACTACAGAAAGTTAAAAATGCATTTTACCCCTTCAGTGATGGTTTCTGTAAAGTGAGAAAAACATGCAGTAAATTTGAAGAACAGCTGTGTAACTACCCTGAGATTTTGCATAATATGAACACATCTGCACAATCTGACAAATGTTTGGCATTTGTGTTTGCAATGTTTGATAACTGCAAGTCTTCCCATAAATGCATGACACATGGTGGCCTTCGGAAAGTTAATGTGTTACAACAGCTACATTGCCAAAGGAGTTTGGTGAGGTGATTTGGGAAGGAAAACATTTTGCACAACACTCCTCAAATCAGGTTTCCCATCACCCACATGGCTGTAGCAGAGTTTTGGAACAGAATGAAACATGTTAGTGTTGTTAACTTCTTATATCAATTCCCAGTCAGCACAAGTGATAGCTGTTTATAGCAAATGTTACTGCAGTCATGACAACAGGCATTACACTTGGAATGTTGACTTAGAGGTATTCACTGGAGAGAAAAGTGGCAGAAAGTAGTCAAAGAATTCTGAGATTAAAAAAAAAAGTAAATGCAACAAGACAAATTTCAGCACTTTTCTCAGTGTGTGTTGTTTTCTAGCTGGTGACACCATTTTGGATGAGATTAATTGCTACATTGGTGTGTAACCTTGCATCTGGTGCTTCTGACAGCAATATGCTACTTTTTGCATATACTGTAGTAATACAATAAGTAAAAACATTTTTATTTTACCTTGAAAAACATTTATTTTATGTTATTAAGCAAGTATTTTTGTCTTTTGTTGTTTGAAGCACGTCATTACTTTAAATCCTCTAATCAGACTGCTGGTTCAGCAGGTGGATTTACTTGTGCAGTTCTTTCAGCCTGAGTTCAGGAATGAACTTGGGTCTTTAGAGCATTGGCCTTGGAGGGAAGGACTGATTGAATAAATGTGATGCATCAATAATCGTCTGGACTTTGTGAGATAAATAAGGACAAATGTATATTTCTTACTGACTTTCTGATTGCACAAAATTAACTCTACCACAAAAAGCATAACTTCATAGACTATTGTTCAGTCATGTGAGCACATATGCACAGACAAGCATAAACATGAATTCATACATGATTGTATATACTCTCTCTCTCTCTCTCTATATATATATATATATATATATGTACATGTATATGTATACATAGACTACTCAAACACATGTATTATATACATGCATTCATACACAAATGTGTATTCACACACACACACACACACACACACACACACACACACACACACACACACACACATATATATATATATATATATATATATATATATGTATATATATATTTATATATATAGTTCCCCTTTATAATCTTGAAATCCAGAAATCTCGAATTTCAGTATCTCAAAACTATAAAGGCGAACGATTCACAAACCCGAAACCTAAAAGCATGAAACACACAATCACGAACATACACACACCATACACGACACAACACACACACCATTCTACCCACACCACAAAACTACACGCTACACTACATGTAAGCAGGGGGGCAAGCCCATCTGCACCCCCCACACCCCCTACTTATATATACCAACTCCAAGATCACACAAACGGAAAAAAAACTCACACTCAGACATTCTACAGTCCACACACACACACACACACACACACACACACACACACACACACACACACACACACACACACACACACACACACACATGCACATCACACATACACAAACACCAACACATCCAACAGTCACACTCATACTTCCAACTCCCTACCCCAACCCACATGTACAACTTACAAAAACTGTCACATACACTCACTCACCTTAAATTCCAGACGCCATCCCAACCAAATACTTCACGTAACGTAGCGTAAATGCATAAGCGCGGATTTGAGATATTCAGATTCATGCTTATGCACTTTCTCTATTTTGAAGTTTCGCCTTTATGGTCTTGAGATACTGAAATTCGATATTTCAGTATTTCGAGATTATAAAGGGGAACTATATATATATATATATATATATATATATATATATATATATATATATATGTGTGTGTGTGTGTGTGTGTGTGTGAGTGTGTCTACGCGTGTGCGCATGTGTTTTGCAGAGCAGTGGTGCAGCAGTTAGTGTTTTCTGCTCACAGCACGAGGTTCTCTGCTTTGATTCTTGGTTGGGGTGCCTTCTGTTCTGTGTGGAGTCTGCATGTCCTCCCTGCATTTGTGTGGGTTTCCTCCGGGTGCTGTAGTTTCCTCCCACATTCCAAAGACATGCATCTGGAGTGTTCCTCCCTGGTCCTTCATTGAAAATGGGCACTGTCTCAGTTGGACTTTCCTGGTAAACAAATGTTAAAAAAAAAAAAATATATATATATATATATATATATATATATATATATATATATATATATATATATATATATACACACATATATACATACCCTCTAATAACTAGTAAGGCTTTTGTGCATGCAGGAGGTAATCTGCTCTGCTAAGTGATTGTGCCTGATTTTGGCTGTTCCTAAGAGGAGGTGTAGTGACAAGTGACCCTGCAGAACACTGTGGTGTATGGTATTGTTAAGAGAAGACACAAGTTCAAAAATGTTGACCAGTGATGCCTGGGAGGTGGATAAATAAATAAAACCAGTTAAAAAATCCTTTAGGGTTCACTCTGATCACTGTGTAATTTAAGCTGTGTATTCAACCTTTGCTGGAGTTGTTTATTAAAAAAAAATTGAGCACTGTTTTTGAGATTGAGTTTCTGTTCATTTTTCTCTTGACTTAGAAAAAAGTATTGAGTTTAGCTGCAAACCATTTTCTGTTCACTGGACTTGAACACCATCCTCACACCTTTGTCACATCATCTTGACACTAATACTGAGAAGCCAAGTTCTTCTGGACAGTCACTGGATATGCTTCAGTCCATGATCAGTAGCTTGGACTGAAAAACAAGAAAAAAAGAATTATGAGGTTTGCAGCCCTGAAGGGTAAAATGACTATGGCTAAAACTGAGCCCCTTGCCTATGAAGTATGGCAAGTACATTTTCCAGATATACTAATGTAATGGGCTGAGTCAAATAACTTGATAGTCCAGTAATTGCAAACAGTAATGCATTCTGGAATACAGAAATACTTTAACTGGATAACCAAATGTACTGGAGAGAAGGAGGTATTACTGAATTGCTAGAAGAAAGAGAACTGATTTACAAAAAAAAAAAAACATATTGTACTCCTCGCATGAAACATTTCACTAGCTTGTGGCTAAGGTATAGTCTTGTTTTTTTTTTTTTTTAAATCAGGTATTAGTAATTGGGCCCAGCAATTTAGCACATAGGGTTAAGGCTGAGATCAACAGATAAGCTATAACCTTTAGTTCTGGGACTGATTCTCTCAAAATAAATACATTCAAAATGGCTCTTTTCCTCTTGTAAACTCCGTAAATTTGAGCAAGTTGTTTAATAAGATAGGGCTCCTAAATTACCACTAGAAACAGGCACTTACACTTAGTGGGCTAGCCAGTTAATAAAAATGAATAAAATAATAAAAACGCAAATGTTTACAATTAAGGAAATAGGGTATTCCTATTATCCAGTTTATTAAATCCTCTGACAGTTTAAGAGAATATGTTTCAGGACATAACATTTTTATATAAATATTTTCAAGTGTTATACAAAGTGATTTCCCTTACTAAAATCTGTCATTAGAAACAACAAAATTTACATTTTTTCTGACCCATGTACAGCTGCTTGCTTTTTTACAAGGACAGTAACTGCTTCTGTGATTACATAGTAACGCCAAGATGAGGAAGGAGAAATCGCAGACCAAAATCCAGCTAGAAATGTGGAAATATTTCACAGAGAAGTACAGATCTTTATGGATGGGGAGAATATTTGTAAAATGTGCAAAAATATACAAAAAGTTCCCTTAGTTGTAAGTGAATCTGATAAAACTATTTTATGCACATATTTGCTTTCACATTCCTGCATAGAGGAAGAATGATCTTGTCTGTCCTCCTCTTCTACAGGCAAGACTTCATTAGCAGCTAGTGTCCCTACTGGCACTGATACAAGACTTTTCAGGCTTTAGCTCTCCCCTCTCCCACGGTGCTCAGTGTCATCCCTTGCTACTTTAATTTGCTTCTGTCACTTGAGATCTGCAGTTGCCGTTCAGGACACTCCAAACTTCCCCAGACATTCTTAAGATTCTGTGCTACCTTTAGGTATATTTTCTCAGGGTCAGGTCGGTCCTTCTTATTTGAGTATGGGCATTTAGGTAACTAAAAGGAACCTGCTGATTTAGACTGTAGAAGCTGTTTAAAGACAGTAGCAGGTTACCATTCCTCCTCCCTCATGGCCTTGTTCTACAACACATTTTTTTTTATTTTTCTGTTTTGATGATTTACTTCACATATAGTAAATAATAAAATTATTTCTTAAGGAAGCTTTTTTTTTCTATCGAAGTTAGTTTTTCTATTTGTGAGACTATTAGGTTTAGAACAGTTGATGATTGGTTTTGCTGTTTCAACCTGGTGACTTATAGCATTTTTGCATTTGTGCGCACTGATTCTTGAAACTTGTATTTTGCCATTATTTGTGTTTTGCTGACTGCTTTCTTTTTTTGCTCTTCTCACATTATTTTAAATAAGTATAGGGGAGAGGCCAGGAGGTGGGGGTCTTCCTTCTCTTCTTCAGGTATTACCAGGATGAATATTAAAGTCAGCAGCAGACCTTTTTTGTCTAGTGTCTCTTTGGTGTTGGAAGGAGTATTAGCTTCTTTGTCTGAGGCTGCTTTAACTGACATTTTATCTTCCAGGGCTGCCTTCACTCACACTTGTATTGCCCTCTAGCTCAGTGAGACCACTGTCTTTGCACTGTATTGTTAAGTAGACATGGATTATGGCAAAGTGATAGAGACTCATTGCAGGCTCCATTTAAGAAGGATTTGATCTTATGCCTTTCTGTTTCCTAGGTGGATAGAGATTAAGTCCCCCTGCCACTTGTTTGCTAACATGTTTTCAGCAAAATGGCCATTCACCACCAATTTTGGAGTATTCTAGCATTATCCAGATTACTTTGTCCTTTATCCTGGTTTTGTCCTCCACTGTCAAAACATTGGGCTGTGGAGGAGCTTTGCAATACCAAGCTTGTCATTGCCATCAGTGTGAGTGACACAGATATGTACTATATTTGCTACTGCAGGATTCAGACCCGGAGTCACAAAGCTGTCAGGGCTAGTGGCCGTGACTCCGGGCCGTGACTTGCGTTTGTACTTTGAAAACTTTGGTGTTCAATCCCTCTGCATCAGTGAGGTTGGTGTGATGGGCTGATCATGGTAGATATCACTGAGCCAGCTGGGGCCAGCAGAGATGGCAGTGTTAGTGCTGTTCTGTTTTCACATCAGCCCTATCAAGGAGAGCTAGGGTGGTACCTAAGTTCCTGACTATGACATTACTTGGTCAGTGCAGTGTCTCCCATTACAGTCTGCTTCAAGCCCAGGTGTCATCCAGAACCCTCTTTGTTCTGAGTCTGCTGAAATCATTATTAGATTTTCTAAGAAACTTTACAGTCATTTTCCTGTAGTTGCAGTAAATGAACTGAAATGAAATTGCAGGTGGCAGATGATGTATGTATATGTTTATATTCCTAAGGACTAGTTGCGTTATCTGTTTATGAATTGTGTTAGCAAGTCTAACCTTCTTGGGGTCTTATTTTGAATTTCAAAGATTTCTCTGCTGTACCTTACACTAATATGAGTTTAATATTAATAAACTAACAGCACATTTTCTTTTGTTCTCCCTTCCATTCATACTTGTATATATTGATGCCTGTCTTCCATTTGCCATTAATTTTTACCTCATACTCACACACACTGAACACTTTTTTTATATTTCACAGAGATAATGATCCTACGCATAAAGACATGGCTTTACAACTGGAAAATACCATTATTTTTGTAGTTTGGCTTCTGAACTCTGCAGTTCCTCACCCCCACTTTTGAGAACATCCTGAGCTTAATAGACTTAAATCATTTTTATTAATCATTTCTCATCACAAAGTGTGCATTGCTGTTTCTTTGCTATATGGCCACCACCTGGAGAATCGTTTGTCAGTTCCAGCTATGTCATCACTTACAGCATCAACAAATGGGGAATTAAAAATATTGATAAAAACAAACACCATATTTTGTGTGCATCTGTATATTATAAAAGCGTTATTATTAGGATTAGTACACATTAGTAAGGATGGGTGGGAGGGGGGATTACCACCTCCTGCATCACCTTAGTAATATGTGCTAACCCTAATCCTAACATTGCCCCTACCCCTAATTCCATCGCCACACCTTGCCTTAGAGTAAACCTTTTCATTAAACTACCACTACTCAGAAAAAGTATGTCTGAATTTAGTGATAGGGTTTTATTTATTTTACATTATTTTATTTGTTAACTGGAGTAGAAAATCGATCATAGTGGGCCTTTTTCAGATTCAGTCCGAATCAATAGATATAGTGTGAATAAAGAGTGAAATTATTTCCATAATTCAAGTTATAAAAGAGGAATGAATGCAAGTCATATTTTATAAAAAGTACCAAAGCAGTTAATAAGACATTGAAGTAATGAACAAGGATGTTAAATAAGTCATAGCCGTATACTTGGTATTCAATAACTGAGTTGTTTGCTGAACAGAGATTGTGCAGCAGTGTGGCTGTGATGTGGAGGAAGTTGTAGAAGCATAGCATGGAGAAAGATATGGTTTAAGGAGGGTGAGGAGTGAGAGCAGAGTGTATGTGAATGAGGAAGATTAAGATCACTGGAGGAAGAGACTGGAAGAAGTGCTATAGAGCCACTGGAAAACCACAGTTGTTTATGTAATTCTGCCATTTTGGGTGTTCAGACTCTTAAAACTACAGACATTCCCACACTCTGAAGGTAGGCTTTTTGAAAGGCAATCTCCATTGTATTAAGATCTCCGTCAGCATTTACACTTAGCCTGCATGCTGCACAGTTTGTTTGGTTGATATATGTTCTGCCATCTCTATTCAGTTAAATGAAGAGATGGGCAACCTTGGTGGCATGATAACGCTTTAATACTGGGGATGGGAAATATGCCCTTTTCCAGTCATCATGCGGTCTTGGAGCTGGAATATTTAAGTAGCAGAGAGCGTGATGGGCTGCCACATGGAGAGTGCAGGGATCTTGCAGTCATGTGATAATTTTTAATTTTTATTAGAGTCATTTGGCTTTGTTTTTATTACATTATTTACATTTCAATTTTTTATTTTACAAACTGTGTGTTGACTATTTTACAGTAATCCCATGTATAAGTGTGTGTGTGTGAGTGCATGTTTGTGTATATATACTGTATATACATTTACACATAAACTTGTATATATATGGATTTGTATCACTTCATTGAAAGACCATTTCACTGACACCCATGTCACTGAGACCAAATCAACTAAAGTTCATTTCATTGAAAGTTCATTTCACCTAAAACTCATTTCACTGACAAGTAGTACTCTAAGGCAAGTCAAAGGTATATGTCCTTTTCCCCACTGTAGTGCGATCCTAGTGTTAGTGTATATAGTTAGGGGTGGTGTGGGGGGCACAGCACCTCACTTAATATGCTTTTCTGTTGTCTGGTTTTGTTGTACATTATTTGGTAAAACCCAACTAGGTGTGGGGGCTGTGCCCCCCACACCCCCCCAACTATATATACTAACACCAGAATCACACTACAGTGGAGAAAAAGACATAACATATACCTTTGACTTGTCTTAGAGTACTACTTATCAGTGAAATGAGTTTTAGGGGAAATGAGTTTTTGGTAAAATGAACTTTAGGTGATCTGGTCTCAGTGAAATGGGTGTCAGTGAAATGGTCTTTCAGTGAAGTGATACGAATCCATATATATATATATATATATATATATATATATATATATATATATATATATATATATATATATATATATATATATATATGTATATATATATATATATATGAGTGTGTGTGTGTGTGTGTGTGTGTGTGTGTGTGTGTATGTGCGTGTGTGTGTGTGTGTGTGTGTGTGTGTGTGTGTGTGTGTGTGTGTGTGTATATATTTATATATATATATGTATATATATATATATATATATATATATATATATATATATATATATATTTCTAAAAGGTTAAACAGTCATACTGTTGAACCACAAAAAAAAAATGGATACCCAAAACCACAAAAAACACAGTTAAACCTATTTTATGCAGGGACAAGTTCCCCTGCACCCCCCACATCCCCTGCTGATAATATGAACCAACTCTGACAAAACACTACAGTAGTGAATGGGAGAAATCCCATACCCCATTGGACTGTGAACTTGCACATACAGCTAATGACATTTTTCAAAATTCTGCAGTTCAACATTCTCATCATTAAACATGATGAATGTAAGTCAAATATATATATAGATATGTGTGTGTGTGAGTGTGTGTGTGTGTGTGTGTGTGTGTGTGTGTGTGTGTGTGTGTGTGTGTATATATATGTACGTGCGCAGTAGTCTGTTGAAGTTTATATACGTAGGTGTACTGAATATCATAGAATGACCCAAACATCAGCGTTCACAACATCGACCAGAAAACGTTGACATTGCAAACTTCGACATGCTACTCTGCATGCATCAAGTAACTGCTTCAGCATACGCAAAAGTAGAACATAAAAAAAACAGTGTTTTTTTGCAGGAGGCAAGTCCTCGTGAACCCCTATGTGGAGGGCTGTTCTGCCCACACCCCATGCTCATTATGTGTACTAACTATGAGTTTGTATAATATAGGGAAAAGAGCATATTCCCCAACCCTGAATATTGTGCGATCTCTCACACCTGTCGACCACCTACTTAATCGACCAAATATTGCAGACTAAACAGATGTTGACCAAAGTGATATTTGAACAAATTAAGTTCTCCTATACATATATATATATATATATATATATATATATATATATATATATATATATAGGTCTACTTCAAAACATCGAAAGCCCACATTATCAAAGACCAAATTGTTGAGAAGAAAGCATCGAAACCTCACTTCAGCAAATGATCGGATCTGTGAATCCATTCCCAGGGTAAGTAACCACAAATACCACAAGTAAGGAAAATTAAACAGTACCATTCCCCTCCCCCAACTAAATATACCAACTCTGAGATCGCACTACAGTTGGGAAAAGGGTAAAGTTCACCATGTTGGCCAACAGATTACTTACCGTGGGAATGGATTCCACAATCTTGTCATTCCCTGAAGTGAGGTTTCGATGCTTTCATCTTCGACATTGTAGGCTTTTGATGTTTTCAGAAAGTCCACACACACACACACACACACATATATATATATATATATATATATATAGACACACACACACACACACACACACACACACACACACACACACACACAACCACGCACACGTGTGTTTGTGTGTGTGTGTAGCTGAACATATATGTATATATGCATCTACGGATTCACTATAGAATCTCGAAATACTGAAATCCCGAATTTCAGTATTTCGAAATTCTGTAGCCGAAAGCTTTAAATCGCGAAACCCCAGAAGCGTGAAATTCAAAATCCCGAAGTTCGGAGATTTTGAAATAGCGCTTCTGGTGTTGTGGTGTGTGAATGGATAGGTGCAAGTACAGGTGAGTATGTATGTGTAAGTGTGTTGGTTAGGAGCTTTAGTGTATGTTAGTGTGTGTTGTGGCTGTGATGTGTGTGTGCAAGGGGCTGTGAAATGTGTGGGTGTGAGTTACCTTTGTGTGTGTGATTGTGCAATCTCGGAGTTAGTATATATAAGTAGTGGGGGTGCAGGGAGGCTTGCCCCCCTTCTTGTCTGTAGATTAGGATTGTATGTTTGATTGTGAGGGTGACATTGTGTGTATGTGTATGTGTCTGGTGTATTTGCAGTGTAGATTCACAATTTTAAATTTCGCGCTTCTGGGGTTTCAAGATTTAAAGCTTTTGACTATAGAATTTCGAAATACTGAAATTCGGGATTTCAGTATTTCGAGATTCTATAGCAAACCCGCGTCTACATATATATTATGTGTGTGTATATGTATATATGGGTTCACTTCAGTTGATCGAG
Organism: Protopterus annectens; assembly: GCF_019279795.1. Lineage (NCBI taxonomy): Eukaryota > Metazoa > Chordata > Ceratodontiformes > Protopteridae > Protopterus > Protopterus annectens. The sequence continues at coordinate 421,959,731 of NC_056734.1, read as the reverse complement.
TTTCCGAAATCTCAAAACTCATATGGTAGAGACCATAGGATTGAGTTTTCAGAAACTCGAACATCTGAAGGGGGTGTTAAATAGGTGTGTGAGTGTTTTAGATGAAGGATTCTGTAGGGGGGCAAGCCCTCTGCACACCTGCAACTTAAATATACTAACTCAGAGATTGCGCTACATCAAAGAACAGGGAAATCTCTCAGTGTCTGCAGAAGTGCGGAATGGGAGATTTCCCTTTTCACCACTGTGGCATGATCTCGGAGTTAGTATATTTAAGTAGGGGGGGTGTGGGGGGTGCATCTTTAAATGTGTTTTTTTTTTCACTTCTGATGTTCAGGTTTCTGAAATCTTGAACATATGGGCTCGATCGTATGAATTTCAAGATTTCGGAAATTCAATCATCTGAAGTGAATCCGTATATATACATGTGTATGTATGTATGTATATATATATATATATATATATATGTAGATAGATAGATAGATAGATAGCTATAGAAATAGATATATAGATATCGATAGATATATATAGGTGCACCCACACAAACTCTTTTTGTACAGATATTCATGCAAATCTATACATATAGCTGTTTCTACACAGATGTACTTAACCACTTAAAATATCTTTTAGGGCCATTCTTTCAGGGTCTCTGAGGTGCTGAATAGATCCTTTTATGGGGTGAGAGGATGAGAAAGGGCCTTGAAAAGATGAGCCCGGTTTGTTCCACAGAACTTTTGAGGCACATTTGTTGGTGCATTCTTACTCCAAAAGGAAGTACTGAAGCTTGTGGATTGTTGTCTCTTTCTACCATATGTGACACTGATGGCTGCCATTCTCAGCATGTGAACGTCAGACAGCTCAGGAAGTCAGACCAAAGGGAGAGACCTCCTTCTTTGGCTAATTCCCAGAAGGCTGATTGTCTACCTGGTGTTACTTTCAACTTGTAAAGAATTATACCATCACAGTTATCCTGTTATCCAACATCTACTATTGTGGTAACAGTGCTATTAGAGCTATACTTTGTGTTGTCTCCAGGAAATCCAGAGTGTCAAATCTGAACCAGCTTTTGTAGTCGGTAAGATTATCGATCATTTGCATTCTTAGTAAGCAAGACATTTTGTGTGAGCGCGTGTGTGATTTGTTTTTCTATTGACATTCTTTTTCCTTAATTAACTTGCACGCTCTGTGAGCTTTTTCACAATTTCATCCAGTGAAGGAGTATTGCTGCCTTTACTAGTGTAGTACTTGTTGCTACATAAGAATGATGCTGTGTGTAATCCCTAATTGCTATATTTACAATTTAGTAGGAGCACAGTGTGTGAACAAATTTACATTCCGTAAGAAGAAGAAGAAATGTTATCAGCTAACTGTTTGTTTGCAGATTCACTCACTAAAATCTCTGAATAAGCTGTTGTGTGCTTTTTATAGCTCTGTAAAGTCTGATTAAATGACTGATTTTGAAAGCAAGGCGTTTACACCTGCTGCCAAGACATGGCACATGCACAGATTAAAACTAAAATATTGAACACAGAGTGTTTGTTTACTGGGAGTCAGCACATTAAGCTTCAGAATGCATGCTGGTAGACACAGTGGTGCTGCTATAGGAAACAGAACTCATTCTAGGAAAAAAGTCAGTTACCATGCTGAGATGGAGACCACCAAGCACTAGCTCCTGCATAACTGATAGGACAGTCATATATAGCTTTTTTAAGTTTACTTTGATTATTTGTATGATTCTGAACAGCAGCAAAAATGCCATATTGGAGTCTTGGCCATAAATGTAATTGTAAACATTTCTTGCTGATGCTGATTGTAATGTTTCCATGCAGTGAATCAGAA